>NC_088797.1:78408763-78708763 GCF_011386835.1 Chrysemys picta bellii | reverse complement strand
TTCACAGAGGGAGGGGGAAGCAAATGAATACATCTATTTTTTACATCTTAAGCTGGCAGCAGACGGTGCAGCATGACTGATAGCCCTCAGCATCTTCTGGGTGCTTGTCAGAAGATACTGTACTATGATTGCTAGTCATCATCGTCAAGACGGTTTAATAGGACTGCCGGCAGGACTGAGTCTCCAGGAGACAAAGCATGTCTGCCCAGGTGCCTCTGATTGAACTGGAATACGACGATGGTGTACTAAGATTGATATCCGTCATCTACTGGCAAAAGGCAAGGGGCTGCTGCTGTGTAGCAATGCAGCCCCATGTCTGCCAGCACCCAAATAGCCGATGAAGGCTACCAGTCATACTGCACCGTCTACTGCCAAAAGGCAATTAGCTGCTGCTGTGTAGCAATGCAGTACCACGTCTGCCGGCACCCAGATGACACATGGTGACGGTGAGCTGAGCTGAGCGGGCTCCATGCTTGCTGTGGTATGTTGTCTGCACAGGTAACCCAGGTAAAAAGGCGCAAATCGATTGTCTGCCATTGCTCTGACGGAGGGGGAGGGGCCTGATGGCCGTACCCAGAACCCCCCGCGACACTGTTTTGCATCATCAGGCATTGGGATCTCAACCCAGAATTCCAATGGGCAGCGGAGACTACGGGAACTGTGGGATAGCTACCCACAGTGCAACGCTCCAGAAGTCGACGCTAGCCTCGGTACTGTGGACGTGGTCCGCCGGCTTCATGCACTTAGAGCATTTTATGTGGGGGCACACACAATCGACTGTATAAAACAGATATCTATAAAACCGGCTTCTATAAATTCGACCTAATTTCGTAGTGTAGGCATACGTCAGCCTCCTGCTTCATAAAGGGGCCCTGGTTCTCACTGGTGTACGATTCCCACAGCACAGACCTTGCAGAGGGAGCTGGTTAGGATGCCTACCAAGGATCCCCTCAAGTCCTGGCACAGAAGATGCAGCTCCATCCCTGGTGTAACACCCTGTGCTGTGGCCCACAAGACAACCCTTTTGGCTTTGAGGCAATGCTTCAAGACTGTCTGTGTAACGCCAGTGGCCAAGAAGCCCAAACATTTGGAGGGCACAAAGTTATCTTAAACTACCAACCCTTTCCCTGGACCGAGTGTTCTTTGCCGCATCAAAGGTGCAGCAAAAAAAAAAAAAAAAAAAAAAAAAAATCTCATGCACAATCTCTGTTTAAGGTCTGATCATTAGAGCAGGGGCCACATTTTAATGTGTGTTTGTATAATGCCTATCACAATAGGGCCCCAATATTCCCTTTAAAGGGTTTAAGGCACTAAAAAGTGAATATAACCATCTAGAACTTCATTTAAATAATCTTATATTTATTCTCGACATTCATTATGTCTAATAAGGTTTGAGCAATCTTATTTAGATTAGCTTTAACAGTTGAGTATCTACTATACAACATAAGGTATTGTTTCATTAATTAACATGCTGAATTTATTGCAAATTCTAGAAGCTTAAACTCTGTGATCATGCATCATATTGGGTATCAACCACAAAGGTCACAAAAAAATACTTATATTAATTCATTCTGGAAGCAGTTGTAAGCCCACAATCATTAGACTTCAAAATTATCTTTACAAACTGGAGATATGATCCAGGGGTGAAAGTAACTGAGGACACTTACCAGTACGGGAGGGGGTGGCTCTGACCCCTGGAAGGGGCGGGGCCTCGGGTGGAAGGGGCGGGGCCAGGGGGGTCAGCATCCCCCAGCCAGCCCTTGGCCCGTGCCGCCCGGGGCTCCCGTGTTGATTTAAAGGGCCTGGAGCTTTTAAATCACCAGCCCCAGGGCAGCTGCTCCCTTTGCCCCCGCCAGCCCGTCAGCGGCCAGGGAGGGCAGAAGGAGCAGGGACGTTAAAGCGCTGCAGGGTCCTTTGCCGCAGCTGGACTTTAATGTTGCTGCACCCCCCCCAGCCCCCGTCGACGGCCCTCCCAATGGGGGGGGGGGGGTGCAGCAACATTAAAGCGCTGCCGCGGCAAAGGACCAATCTTAAAGCACTGCCTCTTTAATGTCCCTGCCCCTTTTCCCTCCCCTGTCGGCGGCTCTGCCGGTACGGACCCTACCGGCAGGGCTGCTGATGGGGGGAAGGGGCAGCAATGTTAAAGCGCTGTCGTAGCAGCACTTTAAGGACAGTCCTTTGCCGCGGCATATTAGGAAACAACTCATTTAAGGATTATAGCAGCATATTTCATTTATTTACTTTGGCATAATATGTAGAATTGTGCCTTCTCTGCACTGCTCTGAACCACACACATACACACACACACACACACAAGGTTGGCATAAAACAATTTAAGCTTAATGAAACTGTTGGTTTTTAGAAATTTTTATAAGCTACCCTAAAAGCAAAAAAGGTCAACTTTGAGGTTGATCTATTGTGTGTATACACAGACAGCATAATATACTGCAGTTATATTTATACACATACATATCAAACAAGTGTATTTGCATATGCACATGGCAACTGCATGTTTTCCATCTTACTATAATTCAAGAAGAGATAAAGGGAATTTGCCCAAACTTGTTTAAAAAAAAAGAGTAATCTCCAAAATAGAAAATCAGCCCCACAGACCAACGTTTTGGAAAGTTACAGCACTCTCTTTTACAGTGTTAATTAAAGAGCGCGTCAGACAGCTTCCGTAATACTTTTGCTACTGCCCTCTGCATATAATTACCAAAGGCAACACACATAAAATAATGTTTTTGCTTTCAATTACTGTTCATGGAAAACGCACTGAGCTAGGGACAACGTGATGAAAGATGTGATTAGGAATACTTATTTACTATTCACTCAAGTAACATTTCAATCACTACATTTTCTGTTAAACTGTTACTGTTTTTCCAACATTTGATTACAAATTGGTTTATGGAAAATACTTCTTGGAAAATACTGCTTCTAAAAGAAAGTCATGAGGTAAGTCCTCTGATGTCCTTTTTAGTTATATATTACATTGACAAAAACACTAAAAAATACCACCAGTGGACAATATCCTGTCTTAAGCAACCACTTCACAGTATTCTCAAAATTATGAGTGCAACCTTTGCCAACAACTGCTTTTTCCTTGGGTCTGGGTAGTTTCAGAAAATCACAAATCATGTAAAAACACTAAAGAATTTTTCTTTAGTTTCGTTAACACTCTACTGTGATAAGTGTGAACAGCAAAGGAAAAAAAACACCCTGGCATCCCAAGGTCTAGGCCACTATAAGCAGATTTTGCTCTAGGGTTTTGAATACAGTATCTATATATAATGCATACAAACCAGCAACACCATGCAGAATACCAATGGGACAATTAAATGGGTAAAAACTTTTAAAAAATGAGTTAGTTCTTTTATTACTCAGATGGGATTTCAAATTTTCCAGTAATTGTGAAGCAAATATCTGGCACAAGAAAATGGATTAAGCATCTTTCTTTCACAATTATAATGGATGATGAACCCAGAAAGAAAAAACAAGTTGTACAGAACACATTTGCCTTGAACTGCGATGGAATGAAACAGTCATACTACCCCAAGAGAATTTGACCCACTGCTACATATGGAGGCTCTAAAACTATTTTTGAATCGTCTGTAACACCAAATGCAAGTTGGACCCTTGCAGTGAGGAACATGTGGGATCCCGAAACATTTGAAGGTCTGCCTGGAACTCAAAGAAAAAGTCACTAGATGTCCACACAAAAAGACAACAAGGAGTCCTTGTGGCACTTTAGAGACTAACAAATTTATTTGGGCAAAAGCTTTCATGGGCTAGAACCCACTTCATCAGATGTATGGAGCGGAAAATACAGGAGCAGGTATAATACATGAACAGATGTGAGTTGCCTTACCAAGTGTGAGGTCAGTCTAACAAGACAATTTCAACAGTTTCACTAAATACTACTCTGTTTGCCCCCACAAAACCAACTCCTGTCTGTATGTTCTCATTTTGAATTGTAAGCTCTTCCGGGATGGGAAACATCACCTTCCTCACTGTATGTGAAGTGTCTTGCATATCTCTAATGCTACATAAATAATAAGCTTCTTGAAACAAAACTGGACTTTTTCTGACAAGTACCATTCATGTTTATAACGCCTGATCCAGATGCCATTGAAGTCAACAATAGACAGACTCCAATTGACTTCAGTGGCATCTGGATCAGGCTCATGGTGTGGAATAAATATGTAATACTGTGTATGCCAAGTTCCATAAACATCATTTACATGAGAAGTATATAGTTAAACACCAACGAATTATTCATGGTTATCATTGAGCTGCACATCAACAAGCATTGTAGTAGTTGCAGCAAGAGGGAGCTCAGATCATGAGGGAAATCTGATACTTTACTCCAATCGCATCCATCATCTACCTAGCTCTCTTCACATCATTATCAACGTTGAATGCTTTTAAACAAGGTCTAATCAAACTATGCAGATTAAGAATTATTGCTAACACTATGGTAATTTGAAAATGATTGAAGGTGTGTTCTTTACTTCTTTTCTTATAAAGTAATGTTTTGATAGAAAAAGCTCAGCAAATGTCAGTCACAAACAGAATTTTTCAGAAGTTCTTAAACATAAAGGAACAGAGGATTAATGGATTGATTGATCTATTTATTTTGCAGTTTTAACTGCCTGCAGACATAGTACAGAACAAAGCTCAATGGAAGGCATCTCGGGTATTATCCCAAAAGGTATCCAACAAAACTATCTGCATGGCCACAAGAAAAAAAATGTCACTAATATACCAGAACACATTGTTTTTATAAGTGGCCTATTTACAGAAAAATTAATAGCTGTAATGTACAAAGATTCTGTTTATTTTACATCCTCTCATATCTAATTAAGGATAGGAAGAAATGGAACTTAAACACAGCCCGTAACATGCCCCCTAGTAACATGGTTGTGGATGCCATCTTAGCTTGCTCTTTGTAGCCAAGTGCCCCATGGTGGAGAGAGAATGGTAGCTTATTCTACAAACACAAGGTCCGTTACCAATACTATATTTCTGCTAAATTTCTCAACAGTGAAATAATTCATGTTGATTTTTAAATTGTCTTCATTAAGCCCCAGCATTAAACCTTCAAATTACAGGTGAATGGTGCTGTTCACACTTTTAAGAGCTATTGTTTCAGTAGGAAGATGGAGGTGGTCAGCACTGAACCAGCTCACGTTTGATAGATTACCTTCATAACCGCACTAGAAACTTCAGTTAAATTGAAAGAGTAAATTTTGCAGAAAATGATGGGCCCATCAGGGCACAGATTATAACATAACATCTTCAACTGACTCAGTTCAATCCCTGCCTGTTGAGCATGGGCAGCACGTGAGCTCCCCATTTGCGTACGCTAGCCCCCAGCCCCATCCCTTCTGCCCTCCACCGGAGCTCTGAACCCCCCCGCTGCAGCCGGAGGAGCCCCGCCCCAGCTGCCCCAAGTCCCAGCCCAAGTTCCAGGATGCCGGTTGCCCCGCCCCAGCTGCCCCAAGCCCTGGCTAGCCCAAACACCACCCCGCCTGCCCCGGCCAACCTGAGCCTTAGCCAGATTTGTGGGAGAGGCTGAGCAAGGGCAGGAAGAGAAGCAGCACCACGAGGGAAGAGCAGGACATGGGAGCGGGGCCTCAGAGCGGAGCATGGGCAGGGCCACACCTGGCTGTTTGGGGAGGCTTAGCCTCCCCTGACCTATGATACCCGCCGCCCATGCTGTTGAGCCTTGTCACAGGAGCTTATGGGTTTCCTAAAACTCAGACAGCTATAGAAAAGAGGTTTGGTAGGGGTTTAACTCCAAGTAACAATCCATTAGCCGTTTGTTGGGCCATCTGCAAAAAAACAATGCTGTCTCACTCCCTCCAGCACTGACCTTCTCTTCCCCTACATGCAATCCTCCATATCTGAAGCTCCTGACATCTGCAACAGCCTTCCTGTGTCTCTCCCCCCCATTGTCTCAGTCATTTCATCATCTCAGTCATTTCAGCAGTCAGCTGAAAATATCTCTCTCCCCTTCCCACCTTTCTTATCTGTGTTTTGGAGAGTACAGTTTATATGGAAAGACACTGTAAAAAACAAAGTTGCATTGTACTGTACACATGATATACCCATCTGATCCTAACATTACTACTCAAAGTTGCAGAGACAGGCACTTCCCTCCTCCACTCTTCACAAGGCCTATGCCAATATGCCCGCTGAGAAAATTCTTATTAAAGACATTTTAAAAAATGCATTACATACTACAGCTTTAAATTTATATTAAGTAATTCTCAGAAAGTATCCTAAAGCCTTTGTACTGAAACATGTTGAAATGCCACTGATCACTTTCCTTCTTGACCCACATAACCTGAAGTACACATGAGATACTTTACATATCCCTCCACAAACTTGGCTTTATTTATGTCACATGACAGAAAGGAAAAACATTAAGACTAATTAAAGGAAACTGGACAGACAGTGAGTAAACCATGAACAACTGCCCAAAGAATTGTAAAAAAAAAAAAAAAAAAAAGAAAACTAACTCTGAAGATAGTTTCCATGTGTTTTGATTAGATACAGTATTGTGTGCAAGTAAACACACAAAACTTGTAATTTTTTTTAGTTAAACTTTTCTATAAGCCACAGAAGATAGATTGAATAGGATCAAAGTAGTCTCATCCTGCTATATGAACAAAATAGCCATATTTTATAGGATGATTTATTAATATCCTTACATGCAGATCCTACATACAGAGATAAATCAGGACTCACTTCCTAGTAGATTAACAATCTTGGTAATGTCTTAGAAACAAATCAAACATTATAACAAATGGCACTGACTACTGTACAACTGCCATGAGGTTCATTACAATTACAGTACACGTAGGCAGGCTTTATTTATTTTAATAGTGTGACTACCATATGGAAAGTATCCAAATACAAAAGCCAAATGTGTAACCTAATCAACCTCCCCACCCAGGAAATAGTCTGTGTAGGACTTCAGAGACCGTCAGCTATTTTGTACAAGAAAAAACAGAAGTGTGGAAAAAAATAGTGCTGTAAACTTGATGAAATGCATTACTGCAGCTGAGCTTTGTTTGCCGGGTTTAAAATAAACTGAGGTAGGTTACAATGCAACCTCAAGGAATAATATTCATTGCTGACACATCATTGTCCTTCATACATGCTAATCTTTTGAAGTGAAATTTGGGAGTCAATGTGACAATCAGGGTCCAGACACCCCTCAAGGGGAGAGCAGAAGGTTAAAACCCCCAAAATGAGCAGGTGAACCAACTGATTGCATATTGTATTATTGTACTAGAAAACTATGCCAAGTAAGGACTTTTATGAAAGCTTTTAATGTTCTGTACTTGATGGTCTTTGTGAGATATGTATGCAAACTGTAGTTATGAACCTATGTACACATATAGAAAACTGTGCTCATAACCCAAACTACACCTCACAGCTGGGCATCTCCCAAACCAGCTGTTCCCAGGAAACTAGCTCCAAGTAACTATCCATTGTCCAGCCAGGAAAAGACAATGATGGGCCATTAGAGTTAATAGGGAGTGATTAAGACATCCAACTATCAAATCAAGAGGAAATTTCCCCACTTTGAATAGTCATGAGTTATCATGGACAGAGAAAAAAGGAAAATACCTTTTAAAAACACACTTAGGACAGAAAGTGTGGACCCAGACAATGAGGGACAGTCTCTATGTGGGAGGCTGTCCATGAACACTAAATCCCCACCACATTTGGGGGTAGGGTGACCATATTTCCCTATGCTGAATATGGGACACCCAGTAAAATTACTCGTATTCAAACAAGTTCAACGTCAATCAATCAGAATTATGCAGAACAAACATTCAAATTAACATCAAGTTGACTGAGCTCCTGTTGAAAAGAAATACTGCGTAGTAGGATTATTTTTATTTACCCATCTTTAAAGCTTTAGGATTCACACGGGGAGAGATGACACCACAAACTCCTGTACACCTCTCTCACACGCAGGAGAGACAGGGGGGACGGACGACCGACCTGACCCTCCCTGCCAGGCGCTCTCCACCCTCTATGCCTGGCTGAGCCCCCGGGATGGACTCACCTCTCCTGGTACCAGGTGCCACGTCTTCCCGAGGTGACACGTGGGGGGCATATATGGTCACATGCCCCTCCTCCCCCAGATTTCTGCCAGGGTTCACACCAGAATGTGGCCCCTAGCCGCAACCTTTTGGCGCTGTGCAGGAGGGATGGGACAGGAGCTCTTCCAGCCGCAGGGGAGGAAGGGTAGAGGAAGGGATGACCGGGTCCTGTCCTTTGCAGAGCTCAAATCTCTTTCCCTCCCCATCCCTCCATGGTGGCTGCTGCCTTGTTCCTTCCTGCCCACACAGTGTTGAAAGGCAGCTAACAACTCCAGGCTACTGCTGGTCACAGACATAACCCAGCTGCCTCCTGTTCCCCAGCTATAGTGCAGGCAGGAAGTGGTTAGGCCCTAAGGATGCATTGTGCACCAGGGCCCAGGGAACCTGACTGCAGGGCAGGATGGATAAAAATCAATTATTTTTAAAAAAAATCGGTTTATTATTTAAATAGGAATTTTTTTTATTTAAATCGGATTTTTGAGGGAAAAAACCCTATCTAAAGATAGTTTTAATTAAGATACATTATAGCTCAAAGATATCCCATCATGGAATAGATAATATATTCATGTAATGTTTAAGAAAAGTTTTGTAAATGACTTCCAATAGTTCATGGATTAGGGACCCAATCTTATGGGGTTCCACAGGCTTCTGTATAGATTATTTAGTTTAATCTTTCTATCTACCCAATGGGACTCAGTGCTCAGTCTAGAAGATACCATCAGAGATGCTTAGTTTTGCAGTTCTCAAAGTGTGGATTTGTGTCTCCAGAGATAACATGCTTGTTAACGCAAAAATGTTTTTAAATAAATAAATAATATATAGAGGTAAGAAATAACAGACTTCAACTCTATTGTCCCTCTGCAAATTTGTGTACACAGAGTCTATCCCTTACTTCTCTCTAAAAGTGCAAATTTTCAAAAAGTCCAATGAATAGAAGATTGTTGGGGGTGGAATAGATCTGGACAAGGAGAAGTCTGGAGATAAATGTGAGAAGCGAGGGACATATGCTTGTTTTCTTTAAATAATACATGCTTGCTGTTGAAGAAAAAAATCCAGAATACTTTATGTTGTTGTTTTAGTTAAATAAAACAATTTAAATGTCTGTCTGGTGATGTTCTCCTCCAATACAGCATGGCAAGAAAATCCTCCAAATATTAATAATTAACTTGTTGAATTGGAGATAGTTCACCTCCCAATGACTTCATAAATATTTGCTTCAATTACCTTGGTAAATGAAATAACCAAACAATCATTCATTTTCTGATATAGCTGTAAAACTAATCTGAAAAGTTTTCAAAATAAATCACTGTTTAAAAATGTATATTGTGTACCTTCTAAAAACGAAACCTACATCTATCTCTGAGTTGTGAAGAATATGTATTAAGGTTATAACAACCAACAAGAATGCACTTTTCTGTAGAAAACCATGATTAAATCGAGTCTTCCTGACTAGTGATTTAAACCATGATTTAAATCAATTTGATTTAAACCAAATCCACCCTGCTGCAGGGGCTTCAGCAAATCTGGTCAGAGAGGTGACTCAGTAGTGTGTCTAAGGAACAGAGCAGTTCCACATGCCCTGGAGGCAGGACCCGGGGGGGGGGGGGGGGAGGGAGAGAGAGGAAGGAGGGGAATGTGACTGCTGTGGAGCCTGCAGGGTTGGGGAGAGAACAGGCTGGAAATCGCTTTCCCCTCCCCGGCACTCCAGAGCGTAGCTGAGGGGCAGAGAGGCTTCCCCGTGCCAGCACTATGCGGGGCTTTGACACAGGCAGGGTTTGACTCCTCCTGGCCAGTGCACCAGGCCAGAGGGTCTTGGGTTTTCCCAGGGCGCTGGCCCAGCCAGAGGCAGTGGGGGAAGGAAGGAGCCTGCCAGCCAGGCTGTTGGTGAGCTGAGCACTCCGACCAGGGGCTGATTCTCCGCACAGTGATGCGAGCGGGACGTGCCATGCCAGGGGGAATCTGGAGGAACAGCAGGGCGGGGGGGAGGTGGGTGTGATGGGGTGAAGCAGGGAGAGGACAGCAACAGGGGGAGCACATAAAGGGCCAATGGGTGGACAGCAAAGGTGACATGTAACCGGCCACTGCCTGGCCCCTGCCCACACTCACCAGCCCCCACATTACACAGCCAGTACCAGCCGGAAATGAGACAGGGGACAAGGCCCTGCTGAGCGAGACCCAGCATGCAGCAGGAGCTGTGCTGATACACTATGGGAGGAGCAGCTGGCCCCGCGTGCTGCAGCTTTGCCCCGCCAGCAACCTTGCACACCCACCCACATCGTAAGCCACTGGACCCTCCCACTCACCGCTGGTGGGCGGGCAACTGGCGAGCAGGGATCCAGCCAGTAGCAGGACCCACCTGTACTGATGTGGGGTGGGGGGAGGAGGGACAGAAAATACGGGACAATTTGACCATTTTTGAGAAAAAGTCAGGACACCTGCAGGAGGGCTTAAATTAAGGACTGTCCCTTCAAAAACGGGTCGTCTGGTCACCCTATTTGGGGATATGCAATTAAACTGTTCAAAGGCAATAGGTAAAAGTTTTATTAAAACAGGGGTTTCATCTAATATGAAAGTGTAAAACCTGAGATTGCTTATTTTCTGTGTCACTTATGTATATGTTTGCTTTCCATTACTATTTCATCTCTGAATGTGTGGTTTTTCTGTTAAATAAACTGTGTTTATTTTTACCCCCAAGCTGGTCTCTGGTGTGTAAACTATGTGAAGTGTGCACACCAAAGGAGGCTGGAGGGCTGATTTCACTCCTTCAGGATTGATGAAACAGAGGGAGACAGTCCAAGTATCTGGGAGGAGGCTGGACTGGAAGGGCTGTTGGTGTCACCTTGCTAGGAGAAACTGGGCTGGTGCCAAAATGAGACTTTGTGCTTGTGGGCAGGCTATTGGTGTCAGGGAATTGAACCATAGCTGAATAGCATAAAAGCCCCTAAGGTTACAGGGCATTGGTGACAGAACCCGTTGAGCCTTAAAACGTCACAGAGTGTAATTTATATTATTTCAGTAACAACCATGAAAAACTATTCTTTCTGGTGAAATATGCACTTCAAATCACTAAGTAAACTGTGTGTATATTTTTAATCAAGTTGCTACAGAATTTCTAAATGAAGTTATATAGCTCAAACTGTACTTAGCCACAAGAAATCTTTACTCAATTTACATCCCATTCCACATCTAAAGGAAAACATTCCTTACAAATTCTTTCTACTTCTATTACAAAGAGAAACAAACAGAACATGGAAAATGTGGTGTTGTAGCTATGTTGGATATTGTAGAGACAAGCTGAGTGAGGTAATATCTTTTACTGGACCAACTTCTGTTGGTGAGAGACACAAGCTTTTGATCATATACAAAGCTCTTCCTCAAGTCAGTCTCTTACAACTCTCTCATCAACAGAAGTTGGTCCAAAAAAATATATTACCTCATCCACCTTGTCTCTCATGGAAAATGTGCCATTCAGATAAAACAAAATGCGTATCTGCAAATGCAATATAATGTAAGGGGGGCGGGAGAGAAGAGTTACTGAGATAACTTGCTTTCTCCAAATGGATTGCCTTCACAGAGCCATACTAAGATCACATGCCCTACCATGGAATGATTTCAAAGCATGCATTGTGGAAGCATGGCGAGGTCCTCCATTCTACAACCACGTGAATACAAGTCCTTATTCGCCAACTGTCCCTTGGATCCTTTATAACCCTGACACAGCCAGGGCAAAAGATCACATCAATAGGTATCCATAAAGGTAATAATACATGTAGAGAATAGAACTTACTTCAGTAACCTACCTCTTTTCACCTTTATGATACTTTCTTTATAGACTCCCACAAAAGAAACTAGCTAGCAATGACAAGGAGGCCTAGGGGAATTACTACTAATTGAAAAGTGAACAAATGTACTGCTTCCCTGCATGGAAAATCCAATCTGATCTGGACTCAAAAGAATATTTTTGGAAAGTTAAGAAATTAATTCTAGATAGCAGCTTTGTGGAATCAATCAGCATACTGCAAAGGGATTCTGCAGAAGCTGCTGCTCACTGTGGATAAAAATTGATAATTGTATTTAATAAAACAGATTTTTTAATATAAATTAAATACAAGTTTATATTTAAAAATGAACCTATTCAAAATTAAAATATGAAATGGTGAAAAGCTATATTAAAGGCCTAAATTTACTATAATCTATTAAAATCATTTAAATTAAATTAAAAGAGCAATATTAATACTGTCTATGGGGGGAGGGATAGCTCAGTGATTTGAGCATTGACCTGCTAAACCCAGGGTTGTGAGTTCAATCCTTGAGGGGGCCATTTAGGGATCTGGGGCAAAAATCTGTCTGGGATTAGTCCTGCTTTGAGCAGGGGGGTTGGACTAGATGACCTCCTGAGGTCCCTTCCTGATATTCTATGATTCTGTGATTAGGCAGTACATGTTTGCTGCTGAAGTTAAACAGACAGTCAAACCACCAAAATGTTGGAAATGACTGGAAGCAGAGGTGATGCGTTGGGGTCACATGCCCCTTGGCTTTTACTAAGCATGCTCACATGGACTAAGTATGCCCAGTAACACTGCTGAAGCTGGCTACCCTCACACTGTCCCCCGCCACCAACTATCAGCAGGCACGGTCATCTCTCCCTGGAACCAGAGATTGTTGAAGTGCTAAAACAACTTTTGAGAGCAGTAGTCTTTTCTGCATGTGCAGGGAGGATATTTTCTTTATTTCGGTTTATTTAACTAGTTCAGTTCAATGATTGTTCATTCAAGTTAGTTCATACAAAGTTAAGGAAGCAACTAGTAGTTAAAAATACAGAAAAGCTTGTTTTCATCTTCCAATCTATGAATAAAAAGTAGGCATGAGAGGATAAGTCTGGATTGTACTAGTATTAAGGTTAAAACCCATTTCTGATCAAAGCTTGTGTATGCGTGGAATCTGTAAATAAAAGATTAGGCCACTATTAACCTTTTGTTGCTGTCCAGTAATTTTCACTCCTAAAAAAAATAAACCCATTTCTTGAATCTATCATTCACTAACTTCTCAGCAAGAGCTTCAAGTTCTGGTATATTTATTAATCAGGTAGAACCAAGAAATCATAGAATATTTATATATCAACTAGTTGTATAAAAAAACGTCATGGACTAAACAAGTTCCAAGCAATTTCCAAATCAAAGATTGTTTGACACTACTTGTTCTCTACAGTACAGACAGAGTACACAGCAAACTGAACCTAAAAGCATCAGGACATATAGACCTCAATTAAAATAACATCCATAAAACTGTTTACAACTGGTCTTGACAAAGTATTTGCATAACTCACTTTAACATTCATTTGCTACCCATTTTCTTCTCTTTGTGGTTCATATGCTGTCAGAGTTTTTTTAATCTTCTATGGTGTCTCAGCAACTGTCTAACCACATGCCTTCACTGTGAGACATACAAATTTCCTTCTTAGAGACACTCAACATATCTTAGAAGAAAACTTGTTCTCAATCATCTTAGAATCTAAGTTCCAAGTCCTGTCAATGTTTGAAACTGCAGTGAAGCATTATACTAGTCTAAGTGCTGGTCCACACTAAGCCCCCAGTTTGAACTAAGATACGCAACTTCAGCTACGTGAATAACGTAGATGAAGTCGAAGTATCTTAGTTCGAACTTAAAGGTACTTACCGCGGGTCCACACGTGGCAGGCAGGCTCCCCTATCGACTCCGCCTACTCCTCTCGCGGAGCAGGATTACCGGCGTCGAGGGCGAGCACTTCCGGGATTGATTTATCGCGTCTAGACAAGAGGCGATAAATCGATCCCAGAAGATCGATTGCTTGCCGCCGAACCAGCGGGTAAGTATAGATGTACCCTAACACTACTAATGCATCTTAAGGGTTTTTTTGTTTTTTTTTTAAACACGTTAGACTTCACATCATCATCTAATAAACCTCTAGTATTATAAAATAGATTATGGTAATAATGTATAGTATGTTTTATATAACAAGCCAGAACATTGTTCAATCTGGATAGAAACATTTAAATCTGGAGTAGCTGGAGAGGACATGTTGATACAAATGATCAAACACACAACCATTCACGTGACAATAAAGAAAAAAGTCTGCTATGCAGGTCTACAGCCACCTATTTTGTTCAATACTTAGATGGACCATCGCTGTTTCATGCAATATTACAGAAACCAAAGGCATGTGAAAGGTCTAACAAATCCTGGCCCCATTGAAGAAGTCAGTGGCAAAACTCCCACTGGCCTCAGATGGGCCAAGATTTCGTCCTTTGAATATTCAGGATAATTGTTGCCATTTCATGGATGTTCAGTTATACCTTTTGTTCATGACACTCAAAGAGCTGGACTGAATGTGACAGTAACAAGGAAAAATATTTATCTGTAATTTTGTTTCTTTGAAGGTATCTCATATGATTATCATTCAGGGGGGTCATGCTGCCAGTTCAAGACATGACCGAATTCACCTAGCTCTAAAAATTATTGACCCTAAAATGAAAGCGTACGATCTTCTCCTGTCCTCACCCATGAAATACAAAGGCCAGTTTCACACCTCTAGATGACGCTGTCTCATCCTCTGGGAAGTTTCTCTAATTTCATGGAAAGCAAAATCTTCCCAAAAACAAGTCAGCTGATAAAAATGAACTATAAAGGCATGGAAAGTTTTGGAACTCAAGAACATTTTGAAAGACTTAAGAAAGAAAAATATTACTTCCAGAATAGGACTCCTCATAACTATCTGAGAATATACATTCTACAGCATATTTGGGAGAAAGGGGGCAATGATGTTCAGTTACTTAGGTAGTCTTCTCTCAGGGTGATGTAACTCAATTGAAGAGGATAAAAACAATATTGAGAATTCTGTTCCTCAAGACAACTTGACAAACAATGCCTTCTGTATTGCTGCTGTTTGTTGGCCTTCATGTAATTTCATCTTCCCCTCACTACGTATTTACATCTGTCTAATAATGGGCTCTGAAAGAATGTATTTACAGTCAAACTTACTATACTGTTTACTTTGTGATACATACCCTGTAATAAACTGAGATTAAATCTATTATATGCGATACATATGATACCAAATATACATTCTACTAAAAAACTACGGTAACAATAAAAAAAACATGTTAATAATCACCATGGCTAGGAAACTAAGGAATATTGTGGAAGTTACATCAGAATATTCATTAGAGAGTGCTCTAAACTAAATATCAATTTCACCATAATTTGAAGTATAATTCTTCCAACCATAATGTACTGAATTACTGTACTTATCAAACATAGGATTGTAACAAAGAGGTTTCTTACCTTCTGAAAAAAATCTTCTCCACTTTTGCCTTTGCCCTCAGCAGCAGCTGTAAATAAAATGATATTTATTAACAAAATAAATCTAAGAAATAGATTTACAGCAGCCAACTTTTAATATTATTTGAACAGAGTACTACTGAAATATAAATTCACACACATGCACATTTATTTCACTTTAACATTTCGCACTACTGTGAAATCATAACCAATCATCTTCAACTACTCATTTTTCTTATTAAGTATGCAAACAGGGCTTTGGAGCAGAGCCCGGAGCTGGAGCGCGGAACAGCTCTGGAGCAGTGGAGCTGCAGGTTTTTGCCTGGAGCTGGAGGAGAGCCGGAGCACAGCTCCAAAGCCCTGTATGCAAATAGCTTTCATAAAGAGGGACTAGTATCTAGAACAATGAGTTCATGCAGTCCATTATCTCTGGAAACTTAGGCTATGTCTGCACTACCTCATAAGTCAACCTACACGAATAACGTAGCTGGAATCGACATACCTTAGGTCAAGTTACCATGGGGGGGTCGATGGGAGAAACTAACCATTGACTTACCTTACTCTTCTTGTCGGGGGGTAGAGTACAGGGGTCGGCTGAAGAGCGATCTGCTGTCGATTTGGCGGGTCTTCATGAGACCCGCTAAATTGACTGCCGGTGGATCAATCTCAAAGCATCAATCCCAGCTGTAGTATAGACATAGCCTGAGATTCAAGTTCTGGCAGAGGGCTGTATTTAGTTCCTATTGAAACTAATGAGAATGTGTTCAGGCTCTTAATTTAAAAGTGAAGATTTATTTTGTAGCCTCAGTCTAATCATTCATATCATGCAAACACAGTGATTGATTCATTGGTCATCTCTGCTCAAAAGAAGTCTAGGGCCAGAAAGACACAGTGTTTACAGGTCAATATTTGTAGTGAACTGCAAAGCAACAGTGACCATTAAGTTAAACCCTGAAACATGTTCAACACTACTACTAACTGGTTTTCAATTAACTATTTTTAAATGCTAACCTTAAAAAGCTTTTATCTTAAATATTTTTATCCTTTATGTAATCCTCTTGGTACTTCCTGGTTCATTTAACTGTCAATATATCACCACAAATACCAGAAGCCTTTTTGAATCCTACGCAAAATTCATGGTATTTGTGCTGTGAATAAATGATGAAACAGCTACATTTATACAGTGAATTTCCAAGGTAAACAATTTAATTAAGTATTTTTATTTAACACTAACCGATTTCAAGGAACAATATATAAAAGCTTTTTATATATTTGTGACTTATTTATGCTACAACTTACCACAAAACTTAAAACACACTGGATATTCCAGAACAAAGTTAATTATTCCCAAACATAAACACTTAGTTAAGAAGGAATTCCCACTGGAACTACATGCTCCTTAAACTTCATTACAATGTTACAGTAAAAACTCTAAACGGTCATTCTGCTTTTCATGTGAGTACTGTTCACATAGAGAATGGAGATCCAATACTCCGACAGCCTACCCTTCTACTATGGAAGAGAAATTACAACATTTTTCATCTCTCTCTTCAGTATTCAGAGAACACTCTCGCACTACATGACAGAGAACCGAATCTAAAAAAATATTACATATTAGAAACTTGTATTATATGTATTTCTTTCAACATCTCAAGTTGAGAAAGACACCACGCTGCAGATAAAAACCAGACACATGTCTTTAACAATTCAGGTCACAGGTCTCAAAATAACAAGAGAATTTAGTCTCACTACTTCCCCCAGACTAACAAACTGAACTCTACTGAAATCTATTTCATTTTCATTTGTGATTAAGGATGTGAAAAGTTTCTCAATTTATTGTAACACACCTAACATCAACACCTAGTACTGAAAGCATTAAGCACATTAGAAATGCTCATGTGCTGATATAGAGTGCACAATTAAGAGTGAGTGTGGTATTGTAGAGGTGTGAGATCTTGAGAGACATGAGATCTTGAGAGACATGAGATCTTCATTCACAGCTCATTGTACAATACCTTGACATCCAGGGAGAGGAAGAAGCTGAAGATTGCATGACATTTTTTGAAGGAGAAATGGATGACTCTCCTGTCTTCTCAGTCTTTGTGAGGTATTGTTGAGTTTATTAAAGTGTTACATTTGTCTATGCAAGTTAATACTCCACCAGTACGCAACACATACATTTATTTATAATATGTTTGAAAGGTGATATATTGTGACCCTAAGAGCCCTGTCATAACTATAAAGGGAAGGGTAACAGCTGTCCTGTGTACAGTACTATAAAATCCCTCCTGGCCAGAGACTCCAAAATCCTTTTCCCTGTAAAGGGTTAAGAAGCTCAGGTAACCTGGCTGGCATCTGACCTAAAGGACCAATAAGGGGACAAGATACTTTCAAATCTTGGGGGGGAAGGCTTTTGTTTGTGTTCTTTGTTTGGGAGTGTGTTCGCTCTCGGGACTGAGAGGGACCAGACATCAATCCAGGTTCTCCACATCTTTCTAAACAAGTCTCTCCTATTTCAAACTTGTAAGTAAATAGCCAGGCAAGGCGTCTTAGTTTTCCTTTGTTTTCTCAACTTGTAAATGTACCTTTTACTAGAGTGTTTATCTTTGTTTGCTGTACTTTGAACCTAAGACTAGAGGGGAGTCCTCTGAGCTCTTTAAGTTTGATTACCCTGTAAGGTTAATTTCCATACTGATTTTACAGAGATTATTTTTACCTTTTTCTTTAATTAAAAGCCTTCTTTTTAAGAACCTGATTGATTTTTCCTTGTTTTTAGATCCAAGGGGGTTGGATCTGTATTCACCAGGAGTTGGTGGGAGGAAGGAGAGGGGATGGTTAATTTCTCCTTGTTTTAAGATCCAAGGGGTTTGGATCTGTATTCACCAGGGAATTGGTGAAAGGTTTCTCAGGGCTTCCCAGGGAGGGAATCTAATTGGGAAATGGTGGCAGCGGACCAGAGCTAAGCTGGTAGTTAAGCTTAGAAGTTTTCATGCAGGCCCCTACATTTGTACCCTAAAGTTCAAAATGGGGATACAGCCTTGACAAGCCCCTTTATGCCAAGTGGCAAAGGAAGCACCCAACACACTGTCAGAATATTTACTCAATGTTTTGCAAGGTATCATACATAAACTGGTGACACACAAGTCATGAATATCACTGTGCGATGTACATATGGCTGCAGATAAAAAGTTGGGTCTGAGTGCTGGAAATATAGGTTCTTAAAACATATTGTGCAAGGAGTTGATAAACTACTTGACAAAGGAATGTGCATCTCCCTTTCTGCAGGGATCAAGCTAACAGGCCGATGAGAAAACAGCACGACTTAATTGCAAGCAAAGGACAATGAGAGCACATTTGCATCTTACACAAACAAAGGGATCAAACCAATCCAGAAAGCAAGTTGAGCGGAGGATGAAGAAGGGGCTTGGTGCCTGCACCCGGAAGAACAAGCAGCATGGAAGAGGAATTTTGTCTGGGTTAACTTTTCAAAGAATACATTTCAAATGTTTTCTGGGTTAAACAAATGGAAGAAAGGGGACTCCTGTGTTATCCATCACTGAGGGAACACAGGGATCAGCACCCTCCGATTCTGAGAATGGTGGATTCTCCTGCATGAGGAGCTAGAGATGCTGATAGGTCAATGTAAGTAAGAAAGCTGCTAAGCCAAAAAATATAGCCTGCTAAAATTAAATTTTAGACACTAGAAAGCGTGTGATTTTTGTTTATAACCATATCCGTCTCTTTTTCTCTTGCTTAGTATCACTTAAATCCATGTCTTCATTAATAACCTTGTGCCTAGTTTTACTATAAACAATCTCAGGGCCGTGTATTAAAGTAAAACATGGACCCTCAGCTAAACTGACAGGCTAGTGTGTGCAGTTTCTTTGGAGGCAGCAGACTTGGTAATTTCTGTGAACGATCAGTGAAAAGGGGACTGGACACGGCAAAGACACATCTCGGGGGAAGTGGGGTTCACTGAATGTTACCTACAAGGCAAGGTTTAGACTGACAGAGAGAGTCTGGAGGAGTTTACTGGTGAGACAGACAGACTGATGTGGGAGTAAAAGTTCCAGCAAAGCTCTCTTGCTGAGGCAGAAGGGTAACATAGTGGCTTACAGTTCTGGTGCCCCAAGTGTATATCATATATATAAAACAACATTTTAATTTATTTCTGATAAATAGCTTGCTATGTATCAGGAGATCTGGTCATGATTCTCCCTGCTGGGTTATCACACACAGAAGATATTCACAACTGTGGCTCAAAACATTATTCTAGAGGTTCCTTGTTTGGTTTTGTGGAGCGGGAGGATTTTAAGAGAAAGGAAAGGGAAAGAAAAAAAAACCTGACCCTATCCATCTTACATATATTACAAACTTCACTGGAGGGTTTATGAACTCTGTAAAGCTACTAAAGTTCACTTACTCAAGTCACAAAGTGATTTTGTTCGAACACACTTTCTCTCTCAAAAGACCCTCCCACCCTTTATAAGGAAGCAAGCAAGGGCAATATTCCAGAAAGATACAAATTTCTTAAAACAAGCTAGTAAAATGGAAACTTTTTGGAACCTTAACTGTAACTGTTTCAGCCAAGTGACCCCTATGGTCAAATAAGTGTTAATTAGTGTCTATAGGGGAAAAGTAGTTAGCTCACTGCAACCTAATCATACCCTCTTTTTCTAACCTATGCAAATCCTAAAATAATTGTAACCCTTATATGCCCTGACTTTTGAGAAATAAAATTCAACTTTAAATACTGCATTGTTAATCTCTCACTGCCCACTTCCTTTCAAGTGGCCTCCTACAACATGCATTACCGGTTATATTTAACACTCTTTCCCAACTTGTATTTAGCTCAGCCACTCTGATTTCCTTTGCCAGACCTGAAGAAGAGCTCTGCATAGCTTGAAAAATTGTAGTTTCCACCAACAGAAGTTGGTTCAATAAAAGATATTACCTCATCTACCTTGTCGCTAAAAAATGCTTTAGAATTTACTTCCCACAAATGTTCTTCCCACAGTAAACTATTTCTAATGTAAATCAAAAACACTGTCAACCCCACTTTCATTCAGAATATTCTTGAATTGCAGACCCAGGAATCCAAAGAGTGAGTTACTGCAGAAGGCGTAAAACAAGGAAACAAGAACAAAACCAAAAAAAGGCTATTTGGAGACACACGCCCCTTTAGAGCCATGAGTTTCCCTGTTGGGGTGGGGCTAATCATTATGAACATTATTCTTGTGGAAAAGGAAAACAATTCTATCTTTCTGCTACTCCAACAATAACATACTACTCTATCTAGAATCAAAAGTTTTACCAGGTCAGTAGTAACACATTGGCCTAACCTAGCCTTGTGTTGTAACTATAGGAACAGCCCATGTTTTTAACAAACGAAGGCTTCCATGCAATGAGCTACTCTTGATTGAGATATTGTTTAACTTACAAATATTAGTGTTAATTTTTTGCAATTAGAAGACGGAATATAAATTATTTATATTCCAGTATATAGTAATCTATTATCCCTAACAAAAGCAGTTTTCATATAACACAAAATGCCAGTAATAATTACCAAACTCCTGAAGCATGACTATTTAAATGTGCATAGTAAGCATTTCATATTTTAAGCAGTACTACTATGTTTATAATAATTTCCCTATGCCATGCAATATTTTATATCAAATTTTCCCTTTTCAAGAAATACAGGATCATAAATGTTCTGTCCAATAAAAATAGCAAGAAGTTGAACCAGGTGTTAACTATTATGGTACACATGAACTACAGGGTTTTGTCTATTTAATTACTGAATCTTGAAAAAACACAATTGTAAATTCTCCCTATATCATATGGAAAAATGAATTTGAATCTCTACTTTAAATGTTGTTTTAATTCTGAAGAGTTTTCTGTTACATTATAGGACATGTTTTAAAGGAATAAAACCCAAGATATACAGATTAAATTTAAGTTTTGTTTAAATGTAAAGTTACCATAGATTTTTGGTCTATTTCATACAGCAGTTCATGTCTTCATCATTTTTAACCCTTGGATATCAGGAGCTGAAATTTCTGGCCCATAGCACTTAATATAATATGCATTGATAGTAAAACTTCTGAATTTACCAGTAACCAAGAGTTCAATTTCATTTGATTATTTTTCCTTTTTCTGCATCAATATTCATTGCACTCTTATGAGAACAAAAATTATATGATTATAGCTTATCTATGCCACATGGAGGCAAGAATTTAGTGCAAGCAACCAGCTCAAATTCAGACAGAACGCTAAGAAAACTGTATCCACAGAAGTGGTAATAGTCTAACTGGATGTTATCTTCACATCAAGACAAACTAATCAATTTTATGGGGTTTGAAATAAATGGGAAATAATCTATTTGTAGATATGTAATGGACTTTTGACTTATTTCTGCCCTACCTTTCCTCACTGAATGAAATGAATCTACAACACACAATTCCCACACTACAGCCATATTGTGACACACTTCATGCTAATGAGATCCCCGACCTTTCTTCTAAAACTGCAAGAAGGGTGCCAACTACGTGGTGGTTTTTGTGATGTGTACACTCGTCCGTAAGGAAAAGAAAAACCCAGGCATATTTCACAAAACAGATACCAGATGGTAACAACTTTTTATTAGGCACCTGGGCTGAAATCAAACCAGAAACCTAGAGACAAAATGGCTGTGTGCGCAATTAACACAAAAGACCAAATATAACATGCAACACACATTGAAACCTCTTCAACATTATACCAAAGTACTATAATAATGTAATAATGAATATCCAAAGCAGAACACTTGGCCACCCAAGCAAATGGAATGACAAAGCAAGACTTTCTTGGGTAGGCTCTCCCTCTAACATCCAAAATAAGCAATTCCTTAATTGTATTAAAAGATGTATTAAAATTGTATACTAGGAGACTGGTGGTACATACTGAGAATTATTTGGTGGAGTTGCAGTGATATATTAATTCAAAAAGTAATCCATTGATTATGTTAAATATGGTCTTTTTAATGCATGGTAGATCTTTAGGGTATGCAATAGGCTTCACAACATTTAACACCAAAGCTTTCTAAAGTAGGTGCCTAAAATGAGACACTTAAATCCAATGTTGTACCTATTCTGAGACCAGAGGACTAAACCTGCACTTCTTATGCACTAAAGAAAAATAAAAGAGTATTACGTTGTATTAACAGGTCAAGGAACTCGTTAAAGAGCCAGAACTTAATTATTTTACATGTGTACTTTCTTACTCTTGTAGAAGAGTCAACTAAGTACAGCTGGAGTAGTTTCAGCTTGCTCAGAAAGGGGCAATAACAAGACTATTAAAACATATTTGGGTGAGTTGCATTGTATTTTTTTATATCAGAAATAATCTGATATGCAAAATATTAAGAAATTATTCATAAAAGATGGCCAGATGTGCTATAACTTTTTAGAAACTTATTTAACTAATATTACACAAAGCCCATCAGATTCAGAATACAGTGTTTTCTCACTAGAGTATTGTAATAAGGACTCCCGGCACCCAGGAAGTTTACTGTCTGTGGCTTTATTTAAAGCTTCTTAATATATGATGACAGATTTCTAGAATTCACTTGTTCCAGAAACACTGGGTTACTGATACGTAAAACAACTAGAGCAACTAACAGTCAGACTTCAGAAGATCTTCAATCTTGACACTACTCTACCTTTCTAGGTTACTTTCAATGGTCCTGACACACTACTCAAACAGTCTTAGAAATAAAACTGATAAATGCCTGCATCACCCAAATACATTGAATTTTAGCATAGGCAGATGCAGTAGTTTGTGTACTATTTATGATTTTTTCATTCTGCTCCTGTGAGTTCAAGCTCATTCCCAGGTAAACCACCATGAAAAAACCCTAGACTTGCTAATTCATAATAAAGAGAATTAATAAATATGAAAATTTCATTAAAGAATGAGCAGCTGAAAGAGCATGCTGTCGCACCGGTATAAAGTCACATGTGTGAAAAAGCCAAAAATGACCGAGAACTTAAAATTTAGGTGGTAACAGGCCACAAATCCCAATAATAATTTAACCTGGTGATATTCTTTAAAAAAAACAAAACAAAAAAACCCCACACTTCTCAGTCATGTTTCTAGCTGTTTCCATTGCTTCAGACTGACTCAACAGATGTTTTAAGCTTTAGAATGATGTTTAGGATTATGCTGTGTACTGGTGTGATGGGTTGTGTGGATTTGCACAGATAGCGAATTAGGGGTCTGGTGTGGAGTGAGGCTGTGTATTTGGGGTTATTGTATATGCTAGATGTTGCATACGTTGTTATGTTGATTGGTGTCTGGGTGGGACTGTGCTGGGAGATGTGCTGGTACGCTGCTATCAGGGGCTAGGTCTGTTTCATTATTGTGTGTGTTAGTCATGTTGTTGTGGGGGTGCTTTTGAAGAGCTATGGCAGTTCAGCCAAGTAAATTCACCACCTGTGCAGTATCCCTCATACAACCACTGAAATTAGGTGTAGAGTAAGAGTGGTGATTGGCTAAGTTAGTTCGGCTCTCACAATTGTTTAGGACTCTTGGCATGGCACAGATACACACATTACTGCAGCTGTACACCACATGGGTATAATTCATAAATTCAAAATGACTGGGAATTTAAAGTGCAGGGTAGTTGACTGTGAAACCCAGTGATGATTGAATCTGGTGATATTCTAAACAAAAAACTATCCTTGTAGCTGTTTCCATCGCTTCACACTGACCCCGACATTCTAGGCTTCAGAGCAATATACCAAGTGACAACCCGGGAATCGATAAAGCATATTACAAATAATTAAGAGCATTTTAAAAGAAGCTCAGAAAATTCAAAGCACAGAAAAATCCTCCATGGTGCTCTTTTTGCATCGCAACATGAAGGACAGAGTGAAAGACAATTCAGTATTCTGGTAACTATTATAGTACCATCTTCTTAAAACACAGGGTGTAGCCAATTATTTCATTTTATCATTCATTTGTTGTGTGTTATGTGATGTTATAATCAACTCATATGTGATGTCATATATAATCACTGTTTGCTAAATAAATTTAAATCGTAGGATTATAGAAGTACCAGATTAATCAGTAGTCAGAAGGGATACATTTGCATTAGGTATCTAAGTAGGGCTAAAACATAAGGCCTACAGGCTCAGGCCTGTAAAATATCAGATTAGCCATACTAGGCCACAGGCTTAAGAAAGACTTGACATAAGTAAGTGACCAAAAAATGACCCTATGCTACAAGATTATAGGAAAAGGTGCATCAAGGGGTCATAATGCGAAAAATTAAACTGTAAGAGTAATTTTGACTACAAGATACCCGGTAATTACATTTTTCTAACAATGCACACGCACACAGTGTTAGGTGTAGTCAAAATGACAAGATAAAAGAGGGCTCCCAGATTGGGTAAAATGAGTTCCCTACAGGAAAACTCCATCAGGAACTATCCCCTCTACTGATGATCAATTGGCAAGGCATTCATCAAACCTTAAGAACATTGTTAAGGATGTAAGTATGACTATATTTGTAACTTGTGCATAGGTCTCTAAGTATTTCTATATGCTTGGGTAATCATAACCTTAATTTTAACTTCAATAAAACCGATAAAGCAAACTAGACCTTGTACTTGTTAATGTATGTGTAGTCACTATCCTTGGGTCTTTAGAGACTCTAAATCTGAAGCAAGTAGCAGAGGTGACTTTCACTCTGTTGAGCTTGAAACTGCAGCCACCAGAGCCAAACTCACAATGGTGTAATACAACATTATTAAATTTAGTTTAAATAAAAGGCTAGAGGGAAACTTATATTTCACTGTCTCTTAAATGCCACTGCACACAACTCCAATAAAATAAGACAGTCTCCTGCCATGAGGAGCTCACAACCAGAAAGATCAACACATGTAAAGCAAATGGAACCTGTTAACATTTTTAAAAAATACCTAATCTCACTCTTCTCATCTACAGTAATGTACTTGATTGTTATTTGTTAGTGTATGTGGGTCTCATGGACAAAAAATGTCTAAGATAAATACTAAGGAAAGGGATGGGGACTTGGTGCAGACAGTAGAACTGAAGTTACATAACAAAATGAAGCAAAAACATGACTGGGAAAAGGAAAGAAAGGGCTCAGTGAAGCTTGCACTGGTGACAGAATACATCAAGAAGAATGGATATGATATGAAACAAGATCTAAGATGCAGGGTAGGTAGTGATGTGTACATCCTTGAAGGCAAGGAAGAGACATTTAAACTTGATAATGGTAGGCAGGAAAGAGGAAGATCTATCCAAAGAGAAGAGAAACATACTCAGATTGACAGGTGAGCAAAATAATTTTAGCTGCTGCATTTTCTAGAGTCTGGATAGAAATAATGTGAAAACCAAGAGAACAGAAGAAAACTGCAGTAATATACTGGAGGTGACCAGAGCCTGGACAAGCTTAACTTTCAGTGTATGGTGTCAGAAGTACTAGTAAGTCTTAACAGCTTCAACTCAGTGGGAAAAGAGGGGGAATTAAAAGAGGACCTGATGAGCAGTCCACGGTACTTGAAAACGTTGAGAGGACAAATAAGGAGCTTGATCGGGCAGCAAGTAATAGGGGATGACATACAGGAGAGAGATGAGGGAATGGACACAGAGTCAGGTGTGACAAGTTAGATGTGAGAACCTTTACCATAGAGATTATTAGCATGCATGGATTCAGCTGTCACAAAGGGATAGAAAGGGGAGGAAAAAGAGAAGAAACCAATGACAGATTCCCCAGAAGCCTAGAACCCAGCATGGGAGAAATCACCAAAGCAACGCTGAAAGTAGATGTGGAGCAACAGGAGGAAAAACAAGAGACAATGGCCAATACAATCCTAACAGTGTTTCTTCCACAAGCACAGAGAGAAACTCATTTGTAAACAAAATTTCCACTTTTTCACACTGAATTACCTTTGATCTCTTTCAAGACTTCATAATTTGGCAGCGACAATCAACCACCATGACCAAAACTAACCAATACAGTAAAGTCATATTACAGGCTATTGCCTTGTCAGAATATTTTAAACATCAGTTATTTTAGAGTTGCGTAACTGTAAAATCCATCCAGAACCAATAACTTAACAGACACCACTTGTACTATTTAAATATATTCTAACCTTTTTCTCATTTTGTAAAACAAATCAATCTCTAGCAAAGAAGCTTTCTGCCAAATTTCAGCATGGAGCAAATATTTACAGCCAAATTACAGATTGAAAACAGGCTGTGGGATAGGGGGTGCCTTCTCTCCTTTAAAGAGCCTCTACAGGAATAACTCATTCTTCAGGCTACAGACCTGGGGTCCTTGGTGATCTGGGGTGCAGCATGGCTCGAGATTAGGGATACCAGGTGAGGGTAAGGAAGTGAATGTTTTATTTCCTGCCAGCTCAGACCATGTGTATAACACTCAGGGCATGTCTGCATGGGGAAATAGACCAGTATAGTCCCATGAAATAATTCTTCCTTAAAAAAAAAAAAAAAAATCTCTCCTTTGTTTTTATGGAATTTTGTGCTAATTTTATTTTCTCCTGTCTCCGAGGGGGATGAAGATTACAGAGATAGGTCATCCTACACTCACATCACAGTAGCAGCTCCTGTCCTGCAGGGCTGGGCCTGGTTTCCCGGGCTGGGCATTGCACCTCAGCACACAGAGTCGCAGCGCCACTCCCAGGTTTGGCCTGGATGCCCTCCTGTCATGACGGAGGGGCAGCCAGGCCAAATTTGAGGGAGTGGCACTATGACCCCTTGCGCCAAGTCACAATGCCTGGAGCAGGGGCCCCACCCCAAAAGACAGGAGCTGCTACTGCAGGGTGAGTTTTTCATTTTATGTCATTTTATTATATATTATTTCTCATTTACGAAAAACATGGTACGGGCTCTACTTATAGTTATGTCAAAATAGCTATGTAATAATTATCCAGGCACAGCTATACCAAAGTAACTCCCTGGGTGGAAACCATTCTGGAATAAAAGTGACCCTATTCTGGAACTATGACTTGGCTTCCAATTTCCCCATGTAGCCAAACCCTGATTATAAAAGGCTCTCCTAAGGTAGCATCTTTAAGCAATCATACTAGAAATACATGCCCCTATCCAATGTAGCAAAGGTAATAAACCATTTATGAGGGTATTAAAAAGCATAGATTAGGAAGAGGCAAGTGAATACATCAGGCAGGAAGATTTGAGTATCTTATCCCAAATGTGTGCAAGGCAATTAATCTGCCCTATTAAAGCTATGCTATTAAACAATTTCAGCTATCTCTGTTCATCTTCTACATAGTCATTCAGGTATGCTGAAGAAGGATTTCAATTATCTATGATGGATCACTTATGAAGGAAATTTCTAGCTGGAACGTCCTTTGCAGATCCAATGTCCGGAGAGGTTCTGGCTAATTAAAAGTATGCTTACTCCAATGGAGAGTTTTACTATGCACACTAACAAAATTAAAGTGTGTGTAAAAGAGATATTAGATCACACAACTTTCTTCTCAATGGAAGTCCGGTTGGCCGGACCAATTCACAAGAGAAACTGAATGACATGCTAAAAATGTATCTGAAAAGATCCTATGTGATATGTAAAAAGGATCTGAAATTTCACAAGGAGCACCATCATTTTACTGGAATATTGAAGACGTATACCTCACCACTACTATGGGGAAACACGGTGTGACATTATTGAGGTGAACTGTGACCCTATAAATCATTGTTGCAACCAATGTCCTATATTTGCACCAAATCTTGTACAAAGGAGGTCAAGTAAGATGTCTATGGAAAGGTTATAATTTGCTGGTTATGATTATGCGGTCTGTATGTGTGTATCCTTTTTGTATTTGAAGTTATGAATATTGGCTATGTACTTGTATCTCAATGTGTTTGATTCTAAGTGGCATCAGTGAAGCATTTGGTCAGCTTCTTGAGAAAGGACTATTCTGAGTAAGTGCCCAATTAAGAAACACATAACTGACAATGGACTTTGGGAGACACCAATCCACATTTGAGCTTTCCTCGGAATGTTCAAACTAACATGTAAACAATGGCGTCGGCCTGCAAATTGCTGAATCATTCATGGACATGTGACTTGCCCAGGTGGCTACAAATTCCATCTTGTTGCTGTGATTTTGCACAGAAGAACAAAGGGGTTTCTGCCAACAAGAGTGAGAATATAAAAGGCCCTGGAAGCCCCGCCCCGCATTTTGTCTTTATCTGGCTCAAGAAGTGTCTTCTCCACCCCAAAGAGATGCCTGAAAGAAACTGGAACAAAAGACTGGAACTAAGGGGGTGGGAGCGATTGCTGGACCAAGGCCATAAACCACAATGTTAGTCTGAAAAGAATTGGGCCCAGACTAGGAAGGATTCTAGTCTGTGAAAAAAGCTTATTGGAATATCTCAGAGTGAGATTTACTTGTATTCAGTTTCCTACTGTATTAGGCTTAGACGTGTGTGTTTTATTTTATTTTGCTTGGTAACTTACTTTGTTCTGTCTGTTATTACTTGGAATCACTTAAATCCCACTTTTTATACTTAATAACATCACTTTTGCTTATCAGTTAACCCAGTAAGTAATTACTATCTGGGGGAGCAAACAGCTGTGCATCTCTCTCCATCAGTGTTATAGGGGGTGGAGAATTTATCAGTTTACCCTGTATAAGCTTTATACAGAGTAAAACTGATTTATTTAGGGGGTTAGACTCCCAGAAAGACTGAATTCTGGGTGCTGGGAAAGTCCCTGTTAACTGAGAAGCCCCTGGGCTAAGTTTCTGTGCACTGCAGGGGGCGTGGCTGTACCTGACTGAAATGTCTTACTCAGAAAAATGGGAGTAGAGAGAAGCCTTATCTGGCAAGGGGGGATTTGCTCTCAGTGGTATCCCAGCACATCTAGTGACAGTCTTGAGGGAGTTTCAGTGACCAAACCCGTCACACATGGACCTTATGGAATATGAGATAATCCATAGGTACAAAATCTTTCTCCATTACACTTGAGATTTCCTCTATCCTTTGTGTCACTTGGGCTTACAACTCTAGAGTTATTGTTGATTGCTTCTCTCCTCTCCCCTATGCCCTCACTAATTCTTGCTGTTTCCTGATAAACTTTATTGGTTAAATAACACAGTAACCTTTCAACATACATGGAAATGCAGGAACTTTCTTCACAGTGAATTATGAATGTATGTTCATGTATAGATGTTAATGTTTCTGGAGCCCTTCAACTGAAATCAGTTTTAAGGAAATATTAACTGGCAATAATGTTAATCCAGATATAATGCAAAGTAGATAGATTTGGGTGTGGTCATTCTAAAACCATTCTCCATTGAATCTAGATCTTTCTTCCAGATTTGTCTCTTGTTTATCTCAAGATGTTTCATTTAAAGGACATCAAAAAAAAGGGATTAAAAGGAAGAGGGAGGGAAACAGCAACCAGTCTATTACTCATAGCCTGGAGTGTCTGGTATGGTGCTTGTGGCTCCAGTTGAAACAGTTCCCATCCGTCCAATTCTTCATTCATAGTCCAAAATGGTCAGATGAAGAGCAGTTCATTTGCCTGAAAATTTTTTCTGATACTCACCCAACTACTGCTCTTCCTACTTTACAAAAAAAAAAAAGCGCTCAAGCTCTTTCCACTGGGTCCCAAAACCTATTATGCTGCAACCTTAAATACTATGTAGATATGTGAATCTTTGAGAAACTTCCTAATTGGCATGAAACTTAACACTGTTGAAAGATATAGCTTCTGGAGAGACTTTAGCACATGGGTGAGGTGAAGACATTTACATGATCACATTGGTGGGAGAAAAAGTTTACAGTAGCTTTTGAATGTTGGATAGATTGAGAACTGCAGATTTGAGAGTTTACACTACGCAGCTTTTAGGGACAGAGCTGTGTCGCTACAGCTGTGTTGCTAAAAGGCGTGCAGTATAGCTACTGTTTGTCTGCAGGAGAGAGCTCTCTTGACAACAAAAAACTTCCACCCCCAAAAGTGGCATTAGTATTGTCAGCAGGAGAGCGCTCCTGTAGACAAAGTGCTGTTCACACCAGTGCTTGTCGTCGACAAAACTTTTGTCTTTTGGGGTGGTGTGTGCTTTTTTTAACACGTCTGAATGACAAAAGTTTTGTTTTTCATTTGCCAGTGTAGACAAAACCTAAAAGACTGGAGAAGAGATTACAGTATTCCATGTCAGAGAGAACCATGGTGTCAACCAATGTTTTGGAAGAGGCAAGGGCAGATTTTACACACACGGACAGAAAGAGAATCAAGCTATACTAAGGCATAAATCGTTCTCATTCAAAACCTCCAAACTTTTGGATAAAAGTTAAGATATGTAAATTATTGTAATTGGTTCCTTTAAAAAAAGAAAAAAATAGTGGTTGGGATTTTTTTAATTAATATAATAATTTCTAGAGTCTAAACTGTATTTACCACTCGTGATATTCTAAGAGCTTGTGTGATTAAATTGGAAATGAGAGCCAGATGCGCTTAAGTCTGACACAGAGCTATGTAAGGGTAAGATCTGGAGGAGGAATGAATTGCTCACCTCTTGGTGATGGTCTTGGAGGTTACTGGAAATTAGCTTAACCACAAAAAATCCGAACAACACCTAAAGGGAAAGCTAAACCAAATTCTTGTGAAACAGTAAGGGTCTTGGGCCATTGAAAGGCCTCCTTTTTTATTTGTGAGCAGTGCTGTCCTGTGTTGCAGCTGCACACTACACATGGGAAGTGGCTTAAGTATTGAAATCGATCAGTAGCACATTGTTTGGGACTTCATATTAATCCTATAACGATTTTTATTTAAGATTTACTACTAATTATTTATTTTCTATTCCCATAGACTCACTTGATTCCGGTTGCTGGAATCAAGTGATTACTTACATAAGAGTTATAAAGGTAAATTACAAGACACCAATGTGCTAGTGACTATTTCTGTAGGAAAGTGGCACCTAGACTGTAAAATGATGTCTTGGCCAATCCTGCACAGGGTTGGCTGCACAGGGCCAAGCATTGGGAAGTTCTCAAATCTCACTTTACATTGCTGAATGGTTGGTTTCCCTGTATGAGGAATTCTGACTACTCAAATTTTGCAGTGGTTTTGTAGTCCCTGGAAAGGAAGGTAGGATTTTTAGCATGCCTAATCAGTTGGCACCTGCTTGATATACACAGGCTTGTTCATCTGGGTGACTGCATTTTTTGGGGGGGGGAGATTTGTTCAGACATTTTTGCAAAGAATAATTTGGCCTAAAATTTTTATTCAGTCCCTCGAGAACTCTCACTAGGTTTAAGTCTGCCTTTTCTAATTTAAGACACAAGAAAGACACTACTGTGTAAAAGAGCCTGTGGACTGTCATTATCAACATAGTTCTTGATTATGATAGATTAGGGTGACCAGATGTCCCGATTTTATAGGGACAGTCCCGATTTTTGGGTCTTTTTCTTATATAGGCTCCTATTACCCCCCACTCCCGTCCTGATTTTTCACACTTGCTGTCTGGTCACCCTAATGATAGTACACATTTTATGCCTTCTCTCTCCTTAGCAACATTAATTTGTTTTTGATTCAAATCACTGAAATTCTCTAATATTTCCAATTTAAATTTCATTTCCCAATTCTTACCTGATATAGGGAACAACATACATACATAAGTCGCACATTTTAACAAATTGTTTACAGTTGTATATAAGCAAACATGTACAAGGGATGTGTACAAATCTCTTTCCGCCAAATTAGTGTCTCTACTGTATCTCCATGACAGATCCTGTTGTTGCTTGCCAAGTCCACTGAAAATTTAGCTTAACAGCTCATTAAAGAATAATCATCACATCAAATAAAGGTCTATCAACTGATTAATGTGATTTTAAAATGTTATGCCATTCATAAATAACTTTAGGCAGCATGGAATACTCGCTTTACTGAACATGCTGCAGCTGCACATGTTGTGACTGCACATTACACATGTGGAGGTGGTCTAACTATCGAAATCAATCAACACATGGTTTGAGACTTTACATTAACCCTATAAGGATTTTTATTTAAAGAGATACTACTAGTTATTTCTTTTCTATTCCCATGGACTCAAACATACCAAGCAAGAATCTCATGATGCCAGAAATGCATATTTCAGACCTTTTAAAATGACACAGGATTTACACACTTTTTTTTTTACAGTGAATCAGAGCAAAAGAAAATGTGACAAGATGAAAACAATGAAAGACAGCAGTCAGAGTAGAAACGGTCTGTCACCTTTCTAGGTGCATGTTGGTTTTTCAAAAGAGCAAATAAAACTTTTTTCACCCTTTTAAAACTATTCAGTATGGAGGAGCCAGTTATGACTCCAGTTAAGGGGGCATTCAATTTTACACTTTAAGTAGGAATTTATCCTCTTATGTATGAAAAAGTATAGTGTATTCTCCCCAAGATGAGAGCACTTACTCTGAGTAGAGGATGAAATTTCTGAGAATTTACAAGTACTTCCACTAATTAGCACAACTTAAAGCCATGACAAGACAGACAGGCTAACCGTTATGACGCAGAAGACAGACCATAACAGTGATGCCAAATCCTGTCATTTTATTTGATAGATGGTATTTTTCTTAAAGCGCCAGCTACTAAAATCAAGTGATTAAATGAGATTCTCAGCTCACATTTTAAAAAAAAGTTTCTAGCCCTCATGCGGAGAATGATTCAAGCATAATTTAAAGGACCAGAAGACAAAGAAAAATACCACCTTTTTTGGTATTTAGCAGTGACATCCAACTTATAAGATTTTCTCAATGTATGCAGAAAGCTGAACAGCTGTTTTGCAGATTTCCTGTACAAAACCAACTCTCGGGTTTTCTTGCACACTACAAAAAAAAAAAAAAAAAAAAAAAGAAAGAAACCCAACTTCATCTTACCTAGAGCCTTCATGTTATTAAATACGCTGATTCTAGATGTTTTAAGGTAAACAGTCTAGTAAGTTACAAACTCTGTTTACACAATTATTTTGGGGAACCTCTAATAGAATACTTCTTAAAGATTTTATTTAAGATCTAATTTTTTTTTAGTCTTAACCTTCTCTCAGGAAAAAATGTTGAGGAAGCTCCAAGAGCGTCATTTCTGAATGAAATCTCAAACAGTACATCTAACACAGGGGTCGGCAACCTTTCAGAAGTAGTGTGCCAAGTCTTCATTTATTCACTCTAATTTAAGGTTTTGCGTGCCATACATTTTAACATTTTTAGAAGGTCTCTTTCTATAAGTCTATAATATATAACTAAACACGTGTTGTATGTAAAGTAAACAATGTTTTTAAAATGTTTAAGAAGCTTCATTTAAAATTAAATTAAAATGCAGAGCCCCCCGGACCAGTGGCCAGGACCTGGGCAGTGCGAGTGCCACTGAAAATCAGCTCAGGTGCCACCTTCGGCACGAGTGCCATAGGCTGCCTACCCCTGATTTAACATCTAGTTAGCTAAACCGGATACTGAAAGAAAAACAATCGTTTTAAAACCTGGGAGCATAAATTTAGATACCTAGATCAAAGCACTCCAGTTTTCCCGTGTTAAGTCAATGAGAGCTGTGGTGCTCAAGTTGCAGGTGCTCAGTCTCCAGGATAGAACGTTTTGGCCTAAGACCTTAACACTTACAATGCATAAGATTTCAAGAAATCTCTCACAGAAGTGGCAAAAGTAATATCCCAATTTCCATGCTCCAAAAGTTCGATTTCTCATTTTACATAGAACTCATAAAAGTGATATTGTAGATAAATGGGAAAAACCTCAAAGGAAAAGAAACTCTTCTGAGTAGCGGTCCCAAATAGGCAGGAAGCTGCTACCTTTCTCTGTATGTGCCTCTTATAAAAATCACTACGAGGTGATGTTTCAATGCATCTCAACACCTTTCAAATAGGTATATCTTTAACTGTAACTCTGGGATTGTTGGATAGTGTCTAGAGGACACTTAAGTTCATTCCAATTTTACCAATATTCCTGGTTCCGGCGATATTCTGAACTCTTAAAATGGAGACTAATGCTAGAATCACAATGAGCTTTTTGTATGTGCCCATCGTATCTCATCTCCACATCTGATGGATGTCCAAAGGCAGCAATATTTTGATTATGTATCTTGGAATCAGTTTTTGAAAGTAACTGGAACCAATAAACCCTTGGACTGTTGACTGGTACTTCTAGGCCTATAAAAGGAGGAAAGATCGCGAAAAAGAAAAGATGGCTACATTTTGGAATAACTGCAAGTTTATTTCTCATCTTTTGATAGCCATAAGATGCTTTATAAAATCCTTCACACAAATAACTTTGCCTAAAAGATCTGGAATGTGTTTACCATCCCAAAGTTTATTAAAAAACCCCAGAAAAATGTGTTCTAGTGACTTCTATTCAATTAGGCTTCCTTCCTAGAATCTGTGGGAGAGGAAAGGAGAATATTTCAAAAACAACCAAGACACTTGACAACTAACTGTTACTTTATTATGAGATCATTACAGTCTTCCTCTGAAATATGAATAGGCTGCCTATTTATCTCTGGCTACTTCTTTCACTCTGTCTGTAGTGTCCATGTTTAATTTTATTTATTGTATTATAATTAGGACTGTCAAGCAATTAAAAAAATTAATCACAATTAAGCACACTGTTAAACAATAATAGAATATCATTTATTTAAATATTTTTGGATGTATTCTACATTTTCAAATATTGATTTCAATTACAACACCGAATACAAAGTGTACAGTGCTAACTTTATATTGTTTATTACAAGTATTTGCACAGTAAACAAAAAAAAAATAGTATTTTTCAATTCTCCTAGTACAAGTACTGTAGTGCAATCACTATCATGAAAGTTGAACTTACAAATGTAGAATTATGTAAAAAAAACACAAAAACCTGCTTTCAAAAATAAAACAATGTAAAATTTTATAGCCTGCAAGTCCACTCATTCCCTCTTCTTGTACAGCCAATTGCTCAGACAAACAAGTTTGTTTACATTTGCAGGAGATAATGCTGCCCGCTGTTTGTTTACAATGTCATCTGAAAGTGAGAACATGAGTTCTCATGGCACTATTGTAGCCGGTGTCGCAAAGATTCGTATGTCCCTTCCTGCTTCAACCACCGTTCGAGGAGACATGTGTCCATGCTGATGACGGGTTCTGCTTGATAACAATCCAAAGCAGTGCGGACCGACGCATGTTCATTTTCATTATCTGAGTCAGATGCCACTAGCAGAAGGTTGGATTTTCTTTTTTGGTGGTTTGGGTTCTGTAGTGTTGCTCTTTTAAGACTTCGGAAAGCATGCTCCGCACCTTGTCCCTCTCAGATTTTGAAAGGCACTTCAGATTCTTAAACCTTGGGTCGAGTGCTATAGTTATCTTTAGAAATCTCACATTAGCACCTTCTTTGCATTTTGTCAAATCTGCAGTGAAAGTGTTCTTAAAGTGAACATGTACTGGGTCATCATCCGAGACTGCTATAACATGAAATCTATGGCAGAATGCGGGTAAAACAGGGCAGGAGACATACAATTCTCCCCCAAGGAGTTCAGTCACAAATTTAATTAATGTATTTTTTTTTAAAGTGTCATCAGCATGGAAACATGTCCTCTCAAATGGTGGCCAAAGCATGAAGGGCAATAAGAATGTTTAGCATATCTCGGACAAAAATACCTTGCAATGTCAGCTACAAAATTGCCATGCAAATGCCTGTTCTCACTTTCTGGTGACATATTGTAAACAAGAAAAGGGCAGCATTATCTCCTGTAAATGTAAACAAACTTGTTTGTCTGAGTGATTGGCTGAACAAGAAGTAGGACATTGTTTTGTTTTTGAGCGCAGTTATGTAACAAACAAAAAAAATCTACATTTGTAAGTTGCACTTTCATGACAAAGAGATTGCATTATAGTACTTGTATGAGGTGAACTGAAAAATACTATTTCTTTTGTTCATTTTTAGAGTGCAAATATTTGTAATCAAAAATATACATTTTGATTTCAGTTACAACACAGAATACAATATATATGAAAATGTAGAAAAACAACCAAAATATTTAATAAATTTCAATTGGTATTCTATTGTTTAAGAATGCAATTAATTTTTTTTAAATCGCGATTATTATTTTTTTAGTTAATCGCGTGAATTAACTGTGATTAATCAACAGCCCTAATTATAAAGTCTCTTCTGTACTCCATTTTATTATGTGCATAAATATTTGTATAAGTGAGTAATTTCAGGCACTCATGTTTGAAAATAATGGCCTATGTTTTAGTTTCCAATTGTACTATTTTCTAGGCCTTTGAAGAATCTTTATTCATAGATTATATAGCTCATAAAATAATATACCTCATAAAATACACGCAATATAGGAGATAAAAAGAAAGTTCTGAAATTAAAACAACTGTATTTCTCTAGCAAAAAACAAGCCTCTCGGAGGCTAAACCATCTATACCAATTATTTCAATTAAATGAACAAAATTGGCCTTGATTAAAACAGGCCTGCAAACAGTGGAATCTGAAACTGAACTAGTAACAGCTGTAAATCAAAAAGCTCAGAATTTGGTCTGAAAATAGACACTTTGACATAATTCCATTTTCACTAAAAGATTCAAAAAGTGTTATTTTTGTTTCAATGCAGAGCAAATATAAAATTTGAAACCTCCAGAGCTGCTGTAAAATGCCCTCTAATCAACTATAATCTAAGGTTTTTAAAAGTTCCACCTCTACCAAGACAGTGTAAAAAGCTGCCAGTGGGGCCTAGTGGCTCCAAGATAAGGAGTCCCACTGTACATTTTAGGCTTGGCAAGCTGGTAATTTGACCACTTCTTATTTGACCCTGGTCAAATATTGTCCAATATTCAAGCAAGCATGTCCTGTTGTAGGCAGCGACCTACCTTTTCTATTGCATCATAGTGCCATCTGTTAGCAAGTCTACTTAAATGTCTTGATCACTCACTTTACTACATGTTAATGCCACCTGCTGGGAAAAAGGTAAAATAACTTAAAGCTGAGCGTTTTGATCAGCTGTAATCACCTATAACAAACTTTATACATACATGTATTCGTATAGCAGGCATCAACATACATGGCAGTTTACACAACAAATTAAACAAGTTAAAAGACATGGTCTCTTCCCCCAAGAGCTAACAATATAAACTGATGAGTCAAACACACAAATTAACTCAGAAGGGAACCAGGGAGGAAAAGGAGGGTTCAGTCATTAATCCTCCTCCCCCATCACAAAGAGAAAAGACGCACAGCCACTAAGCCTCTCCCCTAACAGCAAAAGTATCACAGCTATTAGACCCCCTTAACACCTCCCCCACCCCCCGCTTCTTCCCTCTCAACAAGAGTCCCCTTCATAACCATACATACACACACAAGCATCCTCAGCCAAATCTTGCTGATGGCTTCAAACATTCTATGCTAATGAGGGAGAGGGTGACATCTTTGTAGAGGCCCTTTACTTCCTGCTCTTTTCCTTCTCCTCCCACTACTTATGAATCAATTGTTTGCGCTTCAGGGAGGAGGGGCTACCAGCCTCCCACCCTTCCATGTGCTCTGGGAGTCTATAAAAGGTCCTTCCTAGGAGGGAGGAGGGCAACATGCCCCCAAACCATTTTGATTGTCTAAAATTTTCTGGAACAATGACCATCAGAAACAGCACTGACTGGCTATTAGTAGATTGAAAAACAAGAGATCCTTCATACTGAAAGAGCATTGCAGAAGTAGTGAGACATTAATAACAGTAGTGAGTCATTAATAAGAGTAATGATGCAGAGTTGACTAACATGAGTGACAATGAAAATGAAGTTAATTCCCTTTCTTCATCTTCTAATAAGGATTTTGCTACTCCATCCACTTCAGCATTGAAGACTTCTGCTCTCCTTGAAAAGTCTTCACGTGTTAGTACCAATTTGATGAAGAGGTTTTTGGATAGAATGTCCCATAGTAAGAAAAACAAACATAATCATACATTTGCTAACAATATTTATGCCAGCAATACATTTCATGTAGTCAAAAATCCTTATACGCTAGAACAGGGGTCGGCAACCTATGGCACGCATGCCAAAGACGGCACACGAGCCGATTTTTAATGGCACGCTGCTGTCTGCCAGGGTCCCGGCTGCCGGCAACGCTCAGCCCGCTGCCGAACCCAGGCCGGCAGTGGGCTGAGCGGGGCCGGTGGCTGAGACCCTGACAGGCAGCAGCATGCCATTAAAAATCCTGCCCAGCCGGGCCTGCTCCTCTCCGCCCCTCCCGCAGCCATTTGCACATGCTTTCCTGACGTCCGTCACTTCCGGCAGGAGGTTGTGTTTCCGGGTTAGCGGTGTCCTTGGAGTCTGAGTGGCCCCGTCGGCACGGGCAGGAAGAGGGACCCGGCCCCACAGGAGTTGCAGCGCCCGCGAGGCCTGTAAGTGGGGAAGGGTCCTGTGTCCCAGCTGCGCTGTGTCCCCACCCGCCCCGAGCACAGCCGACCCCGCTCCCTGGACTCAGGAAGGCTGTCCCGGGGTTGAAGCCACGGTGCCAGGATGAGCTCGGCTCTGTACTGGGGCAGGCTGTGTCCCACAGCCTGAACCCGTGCCCGGGGGCTGTGGCTCGCCACCTGCTGGACCCTGGGAACAGCTGGGTCGCACCTCTTTCCCCACCCCAGGTCACTGAACCCTGCTCCCCTCTGGCATTGAGGGCAGAACCCAGGAGTTCGGAGCCCTAGTCTCCGTCTGCACCTCCCCCCTCGAACAATTAGAGCCGAGCTGGAAACCTAGAATCCAGAGTCCTCGCTCCCAGCACTCCTCCCCCGACGTCAGACACCAGCCCCTTCCTGGAGCCCAGGAGTCCCAACTCCCACCCCGCTCCCTGCCCTACTCCCCCACACACTCCTAAGCCTCTGCCCTGACCCCTGCACCCCCCACATCTCCCAGCACTCTGCCCTGACCTCTGCACCCCCCCACAACCCCAGCCCTGACTCCATCATCCCCACACATACCCAGCCCCGCCATGCCCTGAAGCTTGCACCCCCTCACATGCCCCAGCCCTCTGCCCTGACTCCTGCACCCTCCTCACACACACCCAGCCCTGACTCCTGTACCCCGACACATACCCACCCCCACCCTGAGCACCAAATTGGAGCTCCTGCACCACCACCCCCACATTCCCACCTGTGCCCCTCATACCAAATGGGAGCTGCCCAGGTAAGCACGCCACACCCAAACCTTCTGCCCCAACCCTGAGCCCCCTCCCTCATTCTAGCTCCTGGCCAGATGCTACACCCCAACCCCCAGCCTGCTCCTTCACCCCCAGCCCTGTGCTCAGTGCACTCCCACCCTCAGCTCAGTAAAGAGAGAAAGAGAGGGAGGAAGAGAATGGGCTCGAAGCAGGGAGAAGGTAGGGACCCACTGTATGTGGGCAGGGCCGGGACCCCAGACCGGCAGCAGGCTGAGCGGCAGCCGGCTGAACCGCTCAGCCCACTGCTGCTCTGGGGTCCCGGCCACCGGCCCCGCTCAGCCCACCGCCGGTCTGGGGTTCTGGCTGCCAGCCCCTTGCCAGCCGGGATCTCGGCCGCCAGTCCCACTCAGCCTGCTGCCAGCCTAGGTGAACGGAACCCCAGGCCAGCAGCGGACTGAGCGGGCCGGCGGCGTAAGATCAGCATTTTAATTTAATTTTAAATGAAGCTTCTTAAACATTTTGAAAACCTTGTTTACTTTACATACGACACTAGTTTAGTTATATAATATAGACAGAGACCTTCTAAAAATGTTAAAATGTATTACTGGCATGCAAAACCTTAAATTAGAGTGAATAAATGAAGACTCGGGACACCACTTCTGAAAGGTTTCCGATCCCTGCGCTAGAAATTTTTCATATGCTGTGTCCATGTGCTCGATACAAGGGAACATGTAATATTTCATAAGTAGGGACCATTCACGGTCCATTTTGGTCAATTTCACAGGATTTTTTAAATCATAAATTTCATTATTTTAGATATTTAAATCTGAAATTTCAGTGTTGTAATTGTAGGGGTCCTGACCCAAAAATAAGTTGTGTTGGGGATGCAAGGTTATTATAGGGGGGATTGTAGTACTGCTACCCTTACTTCTGCACTGCTGCTGGAGGCGGCACGACCATCAGAACTGGGCGGCCGGAGAGAGGCAGCTGCTGGCTGGGAGCCCAGTTCTGAAGGCAGAGCCACCACCAGCAGAGGAGAGGAGAGAAGAGGTGAGGTGAGGTGAGGTGTGGCCACCCTTACTTCTGCATTGCTGCTGGCTGGGTGCCTGGCCAACACTCACTGCTCTCCGGCCACCCAGCTCTGAAGACCCTCCTGCAACTCCCTTTTGGGTCAGGACCCTGAATTTGAGAAACGCTGGTCTCCCCCATGAAATCGGTATAGTTTAGGGTCAAAGCTCACAAAAAAACTGATTTCACAGTCTGTGGTACGTTTTTCATGGCCGTGAATTTGATAGGGACCTATTCATAAGTGTTCAAAGCAGAGAGGACGAGAGTGAGGAGAGAAAGAATTTTTACTTTGATAACTGCCAAACACACCAAAGCTCTACTTGCAATAGAATGAGGACTGAGGCATTCTTTCCATTTGTTTAGTGTTCAACCCTCTTCCAATGTCTAACCACTCTTTTTTCTTGTATAAGCATACCAATAGATATTGTATGGTACGTTAATAGGAGAAAATGTAGCAAGGCTCTAAAAAAAAAAAAATCAAACAAAAACTCTACAGCTTCAGATAAAAACATACTCTTCTTTTCAGATAGCCCTGCTTGTTATGAGTCATTCACAGATGTGAAGTTAAAGGACAGGAGCCAAGTTTAGGTCAAAGACAATGTGTTACACAGCAACCAGTTTAAGTTTGTTTCTCTGCAGTTTACATGCTTTATGTTACAAAGAAAACTTTTTCTGACCCAACATTGAGACACTGTCAGAATGAACAATCGTCAAACTCACAAACATCCTTGCTGATTTGATGTGCACCTTGATCTATGAGGGGAGAATTTTTTTTAAAAAAAAGTCTGCCCCCCAAAAACCAGGGCTACAATCTTAAAATCCCAAATAAAATGGGAGCAAAAAAACAAAACAAAAACACAGACACAGAGAGCGAGCTTGTTGGGGTTATGGAGTTAGATATAGTCACACTGCTCTTTGATAAGCCATCAGGGGAGTGACACCGACAAGTCCCCTACTGTCCAAGCAATCCAGAAAGTATTTGTTTATTGAACATACTCATTTCTCTCACACACACCCCAAAACAAAACCCCACAGCCTGCGTTTTCCAGATTAGAGCCTCCCCTCTGAAAAGATGGAGTATTAAAACCGTTTGCAACTCATTTTGGCAGGCATATAGGTTCCCTGTGATCCTTAGTAGGAGGGAATGTATGAGTAGTTTAGATGTCAAATTTTTAACTTGAGAACTTTGGACAGTGACCTCATATCTAGCCTTAATCAGCTGGATTGAAAACAGAAGGATCACCTAAAATATATTATCTTTCCTAGAGATTGTTCAAATACATGGGTGAACCACAGAAATTACAGATTAAAAAGAACATTTTTGATCAGCTAGTCTCTATCCCACTTTAAATACAGGATTCCTCACAGTTTATTTGCTACTATTTGTCCAGTTTCAATGTTCTATATCTACTATAATTTTCCGTATACAAAGTAATTCTAAATATACACACACAAATATACAAAATTTAAATATATACACACGCACACACACACACACCTCATCTCTTTTGATTAATGCTCTAAATGTTAATCATATCTTTTCTCATTTTGATGTACTTATGTGGTATTCCCAAAATCTGCAGCAGCCGAGGTGTCTGATCATGCATTTGTACCATATTCTTTAATAAATTAATGAACTGGAATTTTAGTTTCTAAGTAGAGTGCAACACTCAGTGTAGATTACATTTATAGTGCATCAGACAACTGAAATTCTTACTGAAACAAAGACCCCTCTAGCAGATATGCAAAATAATAAGTGACAAAGAAAGTAAATGTGGTGCTCCAATACATCCTTTTATTAAACAAGAATGAGGAAATGGTCATTAAATTGAAAAACAAAAGATTTTAAACAGACTAAAGTAAGTCTTTTATACAAAACAAAACTAGGGCTATGTCTACACTGCCCAACAATTCAGACCACAGGGGTGTGAATAGCAATGTGCAAAGTGTTGCATTGAAACTCCTCCATGTAAGAGCTGCTCACACCCTAGTCCAAACTGCAGGGCAGAGCAGACAAGCCCAAACTGTGAAACTCACTGCTATAAAGATATCACAGGCCAAGTGTTGAGTAAAATTTACAACAACAAAAAATTAAACATTAAAGACCCCAACCCTGCAAATACTTACAAGGTTGAAGTTGAGTATGAGTAGTCCCACTGAACTAAGGACATGTATAAGGATAATGAAAACATCCAGTTACGTTTTCATAAATTAAAAAATGGAAGGGATTATACAAATCCTTATACTTTGAAGTATAAGCTGACCAATGGAACGGCATAACAATTCTTAATTTGTAATGTTCGTGATTTTCAAAATAAATATAGGAAGTATTTTGTTCCAAATTGGCTAATTCCTGGATCTCACTGAGATTTATAGAATCTAGCCAGGTTTGAACAAAAATCAGCTAAATCAGTAAAGAATTCACAAAATTTTAGTTCTGAATATGAAAGGATGTTTTGTGAAACAGATCGAGTTCAAATGTCTGAACCAATTTCATACAAACTTACAAACTGCAAAACAATTGTATAAAGAATGGGATGGGGGAGCATCATAGTAGTACTTGAAAAGGTGCTGTGCCAAAATACATTGTTACTTAGCCCACCTCATTATTAATACACAGCTTTTGTAATCTTGATTTCCAAGGTATCATAAATTTAGTGACGTAGCACACTGCAACTGAAATCAGTGTTAATTCCCCAGCCATTACCACATATATTGTAAACAAGTAATCCAAATAATTATTCAAACCACATATTACTACAAAATCATAACATTATCAAGCTACTTTTTAAAGTTTATTCATGGTTATCAAGATCTTCCTGCTTTCAAGAGACTGAGGAAATGAAGTCATTGTTTAGGTAAGAAGATCAAAGCACACCAGAAACAGAGCATCCTGGTAAAGGTGAAGGAGTTATATTTTCACAGCTGTTTATATCTAGATGTTTTCAAAATCTACATCCATCTTTCCTTATTATTTAAAAAGAGGGGATTAAAAAAAAACAATGGTGTACAGCTCCTTGATTCAGAATTAAATAGAACCACCACCAACTTGGTTCTTCTTTTATAAACAATAAAAGTAAGATGCCAAGTTGTATAGTTAGGATTTCTAGATAGGATTTATTGCAAAATAAAGTTTGCATTGTTTAAATTGTAATAGCAAAATTTAGTAGTGACCCCATGCTAAGTGTCCGTTTTTTAAGGTCAGATGACTATACAGAGAAATACACATAGTGTTAACCTTTAAACTGTATTGCTCCCAATTTCTCTTCAATCTGCAGATTGTTTTGCATATTAAATATCAGGATGCAACTGCTGAGGACAGTTTTTTCAATCTGTCTATCAAAAGTTTTCCAACTCTTAAAAGTTAAAGTGAATGTTGAGTGAAACAGCTCCATTAATCTTTACCTCTTAAATTCAATCATTACTGTTTCAGAAATTCCATACCTCTTTTCACTCAATGCTAGAAAGTCACTTACAGTACTGGATTGAGGGAGAAGGCTAAGTTTCCCTTTCTAGCTACCTTATCAAGATATGCATATATTCTAAATTGAAAACAGAAACACAAAATACTAAGTATACTGCAGACAAGTTCTACTTGTAAAAGTTCACCATCGAATTCTTGGTAGGTTGTCTTATTATTTTTATTATTAAAGTCTTGCTCATAAGAGGCCTTGGTCATCCTTCTCTACTGACACAAGCACAACTAAGTCCCATTGTACCAGCACATCTCTGTGAATTTCATGTGAATGTTCAAGGAACATATAAATGCACAGAAAAAAATTAAACCACCCTTCGACAGCAACTATTGAAAAAACATAGTATCTTGTTCTGCACAAATCCTTTTTCTAATTTATAGAGTTATTATTCAAAACTTAGTTCTCAAAATACTTCAAATAAACTAGCTAGCAGAATCAATCATGACCTGTAGTAGACTACTGAAACATTTTCATTTATACAAATAAAAAGCATTATTGGGAAAACAAACTTCTCTCCATTTATCCACACAAAAATAGGCATTTAATATGGAAACAGCAATAAACAAACTTCTGCTAGAGTGACAGATAAATGAATATTCCATGAAAATCTGAAAGTGAGTACTACTGCAAACTGGATTATAAAAACTGAGCTTTAATGTTTCAAAAAAAACACCTCTTCTTTCCACATAGTATGTTTTAGGGCTTGTCTACACAGGAAGTTATTCCAGAAAAGCTATTACTGATTAACTCCACGAATGGACGTTTTTCTAATGGAATTAAACAAATTCAGAATAAGGCCTCTAATTCAGGATTAAGATAATTTTGGAATAAAGCACTCTATTCCAGAATAAAGGCATCCATAAATAAATCAATCAGGACAGTTATTCTGCTTTAAATTTACACCCTATCTTGTTTTGAATTAGTTTTCATGTGCAGACAACCCCTTAGGTATGTGCCCATCAGCATAGTAGCTGGGTGCCAATGGCCTATGCCAATCATAGACATTTCTATACATTTACAACTTGCTTGGCAGTTATTAGAAGAGATCAGTAATCTATCAGTAATGGTAACTGTCTTTTTCCATATTTGTCTTGTTTACCAATCCAGGATGATCACTGTAGGGGAAGTGACAAATTGTACTTAGAAATGTAAACTTTTTACCCCATACAGCAGCCCAAAGAACTCAACAGTAAGAAAATGGCACATCCACTTTATTGCATATAGGAAAGATGTGGATGTCTCCAAGAAACCCACCTTCCATCTTGATGGGTATTTGAGTGACAAGTCATCTTGTTGGAATGCCATTATAACCAACAAGCAAAACACAGAAAGAGTAGTCACATAAGTGATTCAATTACACACTGACATTTTATGAGAGGGAACTATTTAAGTCTTGGCTCCTAATCCTTCTGGACTCAAAAAAGCCATTTGGCCTCAAATGTTTACTTTTGTACGGAGGTAAAATTTAAAACTCTAAAATTTTAAAACATTCTTAAAGGACTGAAACTTGAAAGAACCAAACAGTCCTTTCAATTAGAAAAATATCAAGACAAAAAACCTAATAGAAATACTAAATATATGAAGAATTAGACGTACACAGCACATTCCTCTAGCTATTAAAACAAGAATGCATTTTTCGAAAGTCTGTGTTTAAGGAAGCAGACAGCTGGCTTAGCGGCAGTAGAGGGTAAACTTTCAACAGCCAAAAACAATCTGATTTCAAGTCCATCTGCTACATGACTTTTCCAGAATGTAAGACACTAAGGCTCTGTCTACCACTGGGATTTGAATCATGTTTGAAAACAAGTATGAATTCTATTTAAATACAATTCTCTCTAAGCAGGTTTCAAATATGGTGCAGCTGGCCAGTGCAAAAGGGGCCTGTTTTAAGACCATCTTCAAAGTGATGTATGTGTCCATAGGACCTGTCTAAAATGTATTTAAAATTATCAGCCAAATGGAAATCTTCTAACAATTCCATTAACAGCAAAAATGATAAAACTTTATCCCCGGGGCAGGATGAATGAAGAGACTTTTCACCCAATTGAAACCTTAAGTATTTTTCTTTAAAGTTCTCCATCTACCACGTTCATATGGAGTGAAGTTTCTTCATATGATTATGAGTTGGGTGCAACGTTATTATGGGTTGAGTTTAAAATTCCACTCAGATTGACAGGTGTGAACTCAGTCTTCAGTTAACATAAATGTAAGCATAAACCCCCACCAAAGACAAAAGGTGTGTGAGAACCTGCCTTGGAGCTTCTGGATGAGTAGATTGGTGTGGGAAGAGAGATCACAGAAACAGAGAACAGACAAGAAAAGAGAGGGAAAGGCAAGAAACCCAAGCGGGAACCTGTAAGCAAAGCGTGACCCTGGAGAAAACTAGAGAGAGCGCTTCCGGGTCTGGTGTTGGCTAGAGGTTTGGGGGCTGTAAGCTAAGAAATTGCTCCTTTTGTTCTTGGTTTCTTCTGCATTTAGAGGCTCAGGACTTTGTACATTGCTTGTAAATAAACAAGATTGCACCAAAGAAATCACTAAATTTCATCAATTTCTACTTTGAACTAGAACATTCTCAGGGCTCAGAATTTTGACTAGCTGCTCAGGTTGTACAGGGACAATGATGTAGACTATCAAATATGCCCTCACTGTACGTGTACGTTGTTGTAAGTCTTTGAGGAATATTTTTTAAAAAGGGGGGGGAAATGGATGCAAATAGATGATAGGAACCTGCATCATACCCTTAAACCCCACCCCTGCTCCAACACACACACACACACACACACAGTTTGTCTCAGGCTAAACTCATGGAAGGGGGACAAAAAAAATCCAGGAAACTCCAAAGGTTTTACTTCTAAGAATTTCCTTTGATTATTCCCCTCTACGAAAAAGAATTTGAGAGGCCAAAGCCTTCAAACTTTGTCATCTGTAGGAAAAGCAGAGTACTGCAGTGTGCTGTCTCCTTCCCCTCCCACAGCAATAGAGCTTCCTCTAGAGCAGTGTTTCCCAGACTTGGGACGCCGCTTGTGCAGGGAAAGCCCCTGGCGGGCCGGGCCGGTTTGTTTACCTCGTCCGCAGGTCCAGCCGATCGTGGCTCCCACTAGCCATGGTTCGCTGCTCCAGGTCAATGGGAGCTGCTGAAAGCAGCGGCCAGCACGTCCCTTGGCCCGTGCCACTTCCAGAAGCTTCCAGTGACCTGGAGCAGCGAACCGCGGCCAGTGGGAGCTGCGATCGGCCGGACCTGCAGACGCGTCAGGTAAACAAACCAGCCCGGCCCGCCAGGGGCTTTCCCTGCACAAGCGGCGTCCCAAGTTTGGGAAACACTGCTCTAGAGCAATGCTACCTTTGGTATCTCTTTCCAGACAAATTCTTTCCCATCCATCCCCACTCCACCTCCACAAAGTGGTAGGTGAAGTAATGGAACTGGAGTTAGTACTTCATGGAGCACCATTAACTCCTGCTCAGATATCTGCATAAAAGGCTAACTTGTGGCACAGGAGGTTCTGTGGAATTGAAGACAGGGGAGTAGTGTTTTGCAGAGCTATTGTTCTTCCATTGTCTGTGCTCTCCAACCCAGGTTTCCCAGTGTCTTCTTTACTCATATACCGGGTGCGAGCATATAGAACCTAGCCATTTCTTTAACATATATGCTGGACAGTGAACGAAAAAAGTGTTGAAGGACAAGAGTCACAAACTTATGTCTATTGTCTCTTATTTTGTTTTGCTACATAATGATTAAGAGAGTGAGGCTACATATACCAACCAATTCTTGAAGGTGTCAATACCACAGGGAGGGGAATTATTTAGGATTGTACAAGCATGCAATGTATTTCAAAGACAATGATCGGAAAGAGGTGACATGATACACCCCAGATTTCACATACATAATAGAGGGCTTTGTTCACAAGTACAATTTTTTTTTTTTGCAATTTGGATGCACATCTTAACTCAAGTTATTGAAGGATGGGGGAGAGAGGGTAAGAGGATGTGTCAATGTTTATTCAAAGTTGATCCCAAGGGAGGGGCTAGAAGGTTTGGTATATGAACATTTGAATGAATTTGATTCTTTGTCTATTAATTGGTTTCTGAAGATTGTTTGACAGGGATAACCACCAGAAACCTCTAATCCTAAATTTGTAGGTCTAAAGAGTCACCAATGCTCAGACTACTAATTATTCTGTTAAAAGCAACAGAGGGTCCTGTGGCACCTTTGAGACTAACAGAAGTACTGGGAGCATAAGCTTTCGTGGGTACCCACGAAAGCTTATGCTCCCAGTACTTCTGTTAGTCTCAAAGGTGCCACAGGACCTTCTGTTGCTTTTTACAGATTCAGACTAACACGGCTACCCCTCTGATACAATTATTCTGTTATATTATTACACATGCTAAGCATTTTATTTCTTAAAATGCATAGCAAAATTTGAGAATAAAGCCTTTTGTGTGATTTATAAGCAACTAACGCAAATTTCGAATTATAGAATGAAAGTTGTCATTAAATCATCAGATGTCAGCTCTGGATTTAAATACTTCTGGAATGTGACAGAATCTTTAGTGTAATAAAACCATAACCTATATGCTTGCGTGGTAATGATTTTAAGTCCATAAAACATTATAAGTAGTCAAGCTCTTGAAAAAACTGAAGTAATACTATCTTCCAGATTCTAGACTCTAATTGGGTCAAGTGAACTGTTTTCTTGCCTATAAAGACCAGGGCCGTAACAACCTTATAATATAGTTTAGCCCTGTATACACAAGCAAAACCATGTCATAACAGTCTTCCCTTCTTCCCAACTGCCCTACTTCTCTTTCCCCTCAACAAACATAGTAAACTTCGTTGGATGAAGAATCACAGAGATTCATCTATCAAATAAATTGTTTCATACATCATATGAAAACAATTAAGTCAAAAATGTAAAATTCTGTTTATACAAAGTTGTGATGCAAACCAGGACAGCAAACTTTAATGAAAATTCACTACTTCCTTTAACTAATGATTGTGAGTAAACAAGGCGGCATAGTTTTGAAGCTAATCAATCTTAATTTTGATTTATCGGTTGATTTAGCTTGCTGCCTTGGTGTTAAACATTTTTATATTCAAGTTCCTTATTTTCATTTCTAAGCTTCAGGAAAAAAAACCCTCTAAAATGCTGCTACAGTATCAAAAACACTAAGTTCATACCAAAAAAGCTAGAATGAGCATTGAAAACTTAAGGGATGTAAAACATCAAGTGAAGGGAAGTGAAAAACTAAAACAAAGAATGTTTGATTTCTGCCAAAAATCTTGAAAAACAAATGATAAAAAAGTAAAGAATTAATTTTTGGCTTACTTCTGCCCCCAGTTCCTGTGTGGGAGCTCTAAGCCAAGAAACATTATATTTCTTCACACAAAAATATTGAACAGCAAGATGTAAAGTTAATGTGGATGATTCAATATAGTTTTGGTTTAAAAATAATTTGCTTTACAAACAAATATGGTACCAAATTATTACTAGAAGCGCCAAGAATCTTTTAAAGATGTTCACTAGAACATGTATTTTTCCTACATGTTTTTGCAACATTGAGTATCTTGATTGCTTTTTCAGTGTTTATACAGTACTAAAACAAAGTACTGTACAAAGAACTCAGGATAATTTAAGAAACTGAATCCAACTCCAAGCTATATTAAGGGTTTGTCCACATTAGAAAATTTTACCGCATTAGAGCATGAATTTATAACATCAATTTTAAACATGACATCATTCCTCAGACAAAGATCTTTACGATTAACATGTCAGCTGGTCAATGACAATGTGAACCACAGAGTGGATCCTAGAATTAATGCTGACTAGCTGACATGTTAAACATGCAGTGTAGACAAGGATTGTCATGTCGTATGTTAAAAACTCATTCTGCTTTATTTTATGTAATTTCCCACTTATAGACAAAAATCTATAAAGCGGTCAGCTTTAGGATTCTAGTATCCTCTGTAAGGGGACCCTACCCTCTCAAACTCTTCTTCTTACAATCTAAGTTCCTCTCCTCTACAGTTTTCCGACACAAATTCTTTATAATCTTCCCCCCTCAACCACGTAATTTCATTCCCATACTCAATGTCAGGAGAAAGAAGTAATAATGTAACTGGAGTCAACAAACCTTAGCTTGAGTTACCGCGGGGTCTACACCGCAGGGGGTCGACGGGAGAAAATCTCCTGTCAACTTACCTACCTCCAGCAAGAAGAGTAAGAGTACAGGGGTCAACTGGAGAGCAATCTGCAGTCGATTTCACGGGTCTTTACTAGACCCGCTAAATTGACCACCGGTGGATCGATCTCAGAGTATCGATCCGGACTGTAGTGTAGACCTGCCCTTAGTCACAGTAGGAACAAGCTTCAGGATACTATGCAGATCTTTCCTTTACTCCTTCTGAAAGTAGCCAATTACTTCTCCCATCCCACACCTGACCCTCCAACATGATCAGTTCCCCTACCCCTTTCACTAGGAAGAGAATTCTCTTACAAGAGCCAAACCCTCACCCCATGTATGTATATTTTATTTGGGGGATAAACCCTCATCCATTTTTTGAATTGGGGAAGGCAAGAAGCCTCTGTAAAAGGAAGGAGAAAAGAAGAACTTTTTCTTCCCCCTTAAAATCCAGCCTCTTCAGGGAAAGCCGATCATCTCTCCTCACCAAGATTAGGTCTCTCCAAGGAAACAGTTAAGAGGTCTAATCACATCAGAGACAGTACTAGAGGCCAAAAGTGCCCTGTTTAATAAGAAAGAGGAGCATTCTGAAACAAAGGTAGCCACTGAGCCATAAGCAGGAAGCTGGCTATGTGTAACTCTATGAAAAGAGGAGTGTCTAAGCACAAATCTCATAGGAACTCTCCACTGGATATCACAAGCCTGGCTGGAAAGTAGAGCCAAGTCTAACCACTTTACAGGAAAAGCAGCTTCCAATTATGTTTTAAAGTTTAGCAAGAGTTTATATTTGTCTGGTGTTTCTGTTTTTGTATGGTTGTTCTGCTAACAACACAGTCATTCTGTCAACTCAAAATGTCTCACTGGTCTACATTTTTTAGACATTTCTCAGCTTCTCCTCAAACAAATTATTTCTAATACAGTAGTATCAAAAGGCCCAGACTGTTGATCTGGACCCTTGTGCTATGCTCTGCACACACAAAATAAAAATGAAAAGACCAGGCCCCAAAGAGTTCACACTCTGCCATGCTTGTGTGTGGACCCAAGATGGACATGCAACAACTGAGAGGAACAATTTTAGCACAGTACATTTTTTTAGTGTAGACAAGGTCAATTAGAATAAGTTTCACCTTGGGTATACACCAATATTTAAACACATCTCCAAAGGGGAACTCATCAAATAGGTGTACTTGAACTTCCATTGCCACTTTATGTGGATCTTTCTGGTGTTAAATCTCTCACAATAAAGCATTACTTCACTCTAATATTCGATAGGACAGATGTATAGGTTTAAGTGCTTCGACACATATTTTCAAGACCAGAGAATAATTGTAAAGGTATGCTAAAAGAATTGTTTAATAAAGTATTCTGGTTATATTTAAACATTTACAATAAGCTGACCTCATTTTTCATAGTTTTAAACTTAAATGATCCCTTATGTTTCAAACACTGGAATAACTTCCCATTTCTGCCAAGAAATTGTTCAATTATCTAGGGATGTCACCAAAGTATATTTAATTAAAAAAAAGAAAAAAAGAAAAAAAAAACCTTAGTCCAAAAAAAGCATTTGCTGGCTGTTGCTCAGGGACCAAGGAATAAACCCTCATATGTTAAACTGTTTATGACATTCCAAAATTTCAGTTACCAAATATATACATACATACATACACACACACACACACATTAGGCTCTACAGTTGTTATATTTCAGTGTTCTGCATGTGTATATTCGTATTTCAAAGGTTTGTTTACCACGCCCTAAAGATTTTGTAAAATTCGCTCAATGTTTCTGCACATGGACCTGATTATGAACAGATTTTTCTCTTATCTGTTATTTACATATACTGCTGAAGAAAATTCTTCTAAGAAAAAAAGTGTATCCACACATATTGTATTTACAGTTTACCAGAAAAGCTATTTATTGGGATTCTCTCAGCCACATAAAAGTGTTTACAAAAGTTTGCTCTATATCCAAAATTCCTACATCCAGACACTTTAAACAGCTAATTACATACATACACACAAAATAATTAACAAAAATAATAAATATTTTATCCTTATGGAGCATTTTTCATCCAAGATTATACAGCAAGTTGGAAAAGTAACAAGTTGATTTCCAGTCTAGTTCATTCATAGATTTCCAAGGCCAGAAGGGATCACTGTGATCATCTAGTCTGACCTCCTGTATAACACAGGCCACAGAATTTCTCCAAACTAATGCCTAGAGCAGATTTTTTAGACAAGCATCTAATTGAATTGATTCGCATCCAAGGTTATCACCACTAGACCACGCTACACCCCATAACATTAAAATGGTCACCTTCACAGATGAAATATGAACAAGTTTTCTTTGTTCTAGGACAGGGGTGGGCAAACTACAGCCCGCGGGCCGGATCCAGACCCTCAGGGCTTTGGATCCGGCCTGTGGGATTGCCCCCTGTGGTGCCGCAGCCCAGCGCCACTTTCAGAAGAGGCCCCCGGGCAGGGGGGGAGGGGCAGAGGGCTCCGCGTGCGTTGCCCTTGCCTCCAGGCACTGCCCCCCACAGTTCCCATTGGCCAGGAATAGGGAACTGCGGCCAATGGGAGCTTCGGGGGAGGTATCTGGAGGCGCAGCAAGGGCAGTGCACGCAGAGCCCTCCGTCCCCGTCCCCCCCCCAGGGGCCGCAGCGCTTCCTGGAGTGGCGTGGGGCCGGGGTAGGCATTCAGGGAGCCTGCCCTGGCGCACACCACTGCCACCTCGGAGCCGCTTTAGGTAAGTGGCGCCAGGCTGGAGCTCGAACCCCTCCTGCACCCTGCCCCTCAACTCCCTACCCTAAGCCCCCTACCTGCACCCCTCACCCCTCCTGCATCCCAACCCCCTGCCCTGAGTCCCCTGCTGCCCCCCACACCCAACCTGCACCCCAACCCCTGCCCTGAGCTCCCTCCCCAAGTCCGCACCCCTCCTGCACCCCAACCCCTTCCCTGAGCCCCCTCATACACCTCACACCCCTCTTCTGCCCCAATCCCTTGCCCTGAGCCCCCTCCTGCACACCGCACCCCATCCCACACCCCAACCCCCCTGCCCTGGCCCTGCATACAATTTCCCCACCCAGATGTGGCCCTTGGCCCAAAAAGTTTGCCCACCCGTTCTAGGACATAATTAATATAAATAACGTTTACGTGTTTTAAACTGGCTGGAAGGAACAGAAGGCATTGCAGCCACATGGCTTTATTATAATCTCAGCCTTCCAAATATTTGGAGCAGTGCTTAATTTGTAATGAAAGAGGCGTCGGGGCTCAAGCAATCAGGTGTCGGACTCAAGCAAATTTTTTACATTCAAAACTGATGCGGCATGCCCAGAGATGCCAGGGCTATGAACTGGCAAGTTAAAAGTGCTAGGGCTCAGCCCTGGCACAAATTAAGTATTCATTTGGTATTAGAAAGGAACACTCACATGGTTTTCCTGAAAGTTCAGAAAGCTCAATGGTGTGGACAGGGCCGGCTCTAGGTTTTTTGCTACCACAAGCAAAAAAAATTTTGGCTGCCCGCCCCCGCCCCCCCCCCCCCCCCCCGCCAGCCCTGGGCTCTCTCTCCCCACACCCCCCCAACTGCACCCTCCTGCCGCTCCAGCCCTGGGTCACTGGTAACTCCCTCCGAGGGTGGGTCATTCAGCAGGAATTTTGGATGTGCACAGAACACAGACAGGATTGGTTCCCATATGATTACAGAACTGCAGTAAAGTGGAACAATTTTCAGCTTGTGTGATTGAAGGATATCTGGATGCATATTATAAAACTATCCTACATACATGAGGAAAAGTTGAGGTGCCTTTATTATTCTTTTGTTCCATTCTTTGTTTCTATGGGGAATTTGCCAATGCAATATCACGGTCTTCCTTTTAAACAAATAAAACCAAAAGCAATGGCTGTTGAAAACAGCAATTCCAGTCCTAATAACCACTGGGAAGCATTTCTTGCTCAATTCATTCTACTTTTTCTACAGCAAGTTACAGTGGATCAGTATATTTGATTTGGGAGAAATTAAGTAACAGCTGCCCAAATTGAGCTTGAGCACTCCTGAATTTTGAGGTGTTCAAATCTGGAAAGCAGGTGCTAGATTCCTTTTCTGAATATTAGCTAAATCTGGAAAGGAAAAGTCAATTTCTGCTTCCATGGCTCAGAAGTGTAAATCCTTCTACGTGCCTGGTAATGTATCTAAAGCTGCCCAGGTCCAGAGCCTCCCCTCCCTTACTTTTCATTTTAAATTCTAGTGGGATCCACGTACCTCCCTTGCTAGACTTCAGATAGAGAGGTGCACTGTCCATTTAGTCCACCCAATTCTTTCTTTGGGCGAGAGCCCAGGGCTGGGGCGGCAGGAGGTGCGGGGGAGGGGGGAAGAACCCAGGGCTGGGGCAGCAAGAGATGCAGGTGGGGGCCAGAACTGGGGCGGCAGGAGGTGTGGGTGCAGGGGGGAGCAGGAGGAAAGAGCCCAGGGCTGGGGCGGCAGGAGGTGTGGGGGGGGGGGGGGAGGGGAGAACCCAGGGCTGGGGCAGCAGGAGGTGCAGGTGGGGGCCAGAACTGGGGCGGCAGGAGGTGTGGGTGCAGGGGGGAGCGGGAGGAAAGAGCCCAGGGCTGGGGCGGCAGGAGATGCAGGTGGGGGCCAGAGCTGGGGCGGCAGGGGGTGCAGGTGTGTGGGGGGAGAAAAGCCCAGGGCTGGGGCGGCAGGAGGTGCGGGTGCGTGGAGGGGGAGAGAAGAGCCCAGGGCTGGGGTGGCAGGAGATGCGGGTGGCGGAAGAGCCCAGGGCTGGGGCAGCAGAAGGTGCGGGTGTGGGGGGGGGGGGGGTGAGAAGAGCCCAGGGATGGGGTGGCAGGAGATGCAGGAGGGGAGAGAGTCCAGGGCTGGGGCAACACGGGCGTGCGGGGGAGCCAGGGCTGCGGTGGGGGGCGGCAAAAAACCTAGAGCTGGCTCTAGGTTCACAGCAAGCTGCAGCATGAGGTTTCAGTTCCACACTCCTTCCCCTGCCCTTTCCTGTTAATTGCAGCCAAGGAAATGCTGGGAAATGTAGTTCTTTCCCTGCTCCAGGGCTGGCTCTATAGGCAGGGAGCTAACTAAGGAACTACAGCTCCCAGGACCTCCTGTTGGTTCTCAGCTCCCATGCTGGATTCTTGCGCCCCTGCAAATTTGCTGCCCCAAGCAACTGCTTGCTTTGCTGGTGCCTAGAGCCGGCCCTGGGTGTGGAGGGGTGGGGGAACAGCAGCCAAAAAAAAGGAGATATGCACTCTCTCAGAAGAATAGGTTTTTGTAAAACCATTAATTTTAATTTATTTATTAAAGTTTTGTATTAAAATGCAAATATTATAGTTTTGTATTAGAATGCAAAAATCTATGCACACTGTAGATCTGAAATGGCTTATGGCATCTATTTTTCAGAGTCCCAGTTTATGCTCCATCAAGCATCTCAATTACCTTAGCATACAGGTCAGATGCAGTTTCTTCAGAATACATCTCAGTCTACTAAAGTTTTCCATAACATTAAAATGCTTCAATGCAGCACTTAATTGACCTAATATTAGTTTTATTTTTAAACTAAGGATTTCATTTTTTACATTTCTTAAGACAGTTGGCCTTAACTTTCCAAATTTCTTATGTTCAACTGCCACATAAATATATACATACACACTGCAAACAGAATACAGCCAGTAAAAATAGATATAATCAAAGCCTCCCATTCACAATGTTATTAGGGAGTGGGGTAACACAGGTTAGATTATGCCATCAACTGTATTTCACAACAGACAATCCTAAAGACACTTGGTTAACACAACGGGAGAGGGGGAGTAAATATTTAGCAATATTGAAGCAACACAACTCTAAATTCTGAAGAAGAATATGACAATTAAGTCTTTTTTTAAATAAACTATGGAAATATGTATCAATATTAAATTTGGACTAAATCTTAAACTTCACTACTAATACAGAATACAATAAAGATAAACCCTAAATCTCTATACAGTAGAAAACTAACATGACAAAAATTAGGTAGCCCAACCTGGATCTTTAACAGTTTCATTATTTGTGAAAGATTTTACTGGACTCTGTTACAGTCCTCCTAAACAGGGTATTTTAAACGAAAAGAGGAATTTCAGAACCAGTTCTATTTACTGATTTCATTTCGTGCTCTGTAGCTACTTAATTACTCAAATGCTATCTAATTCAGGCCAGATCTATCTGGCACACTTCTAAATTCCAAAGGTACTAGAATCACTTTTAATCTCAGATGAAATGTTTAAACAATCCTCATTTTTCAAGTGTTAATTGAAGCCCTTCTTACAAAAAGTTAAAAATCATCACTTCCTTCCAAGGATAAAATTCAACCAGCTGAATTCAGGGTGAATCCAGTGCACTGACTACCTGCTCCGCCAAGCAGGCAGCACAGAGGTTCTGCAACATAAATCAGCATAAAAGGGTGCATATTGTTGTCTTTTGCCAGTCACCTTGTTGCTATGAAGAGCAGATAGTTCAGCCTGCCACTTAATATTGCATAGACAAGAGATCAAATTTGTATACAGGGGAATTAAGGGATGGTAAAAGAATTAGCTGTTTTACTTACACATTTACTCAAATTAATTGTTACTTAAATGTTTTAAAAATGGAAAAGAACTTTTCCTAATACCATCAGTCTAGTCATTTCACTATCATTTTTGAAAAAAAGCAAAGACGTTATTTTTAAAAAGCTCCACTCCATTTTGGCACTTAGAATAATAAAAAGCCACAACATTATAATGGTCATGAAGGAAAAATTAGGTTAGCTTCACAGGCTGATACATTTCACAGTTCAACCAATGGCATACTTCAACAGATACCCACTAACTTCTTAGAAAATTTTTTGAAGTGTGCAAACACACACTCTATTTGTGATGAAAAATGCAGTAAAAAAATCAACAGAACTAGAAACAGAGCCTTCCATATCTACATATTGTAATCTGATTAATAGGGCCCTACCAAATTCACGGTCCATTTTGGTCAATTTCATGGTCATAGGATTTTTAAAAATCATAAAGTTCGTGATTTCAGCTATTTAAATCTGAAATTTCACAGTGTTGTAATTGTAGGGGTCCTGATCCAAAAAGGAGTTGGGGGGGGGGGGGGAGTACCAGGTTATTGTAGCAGGGTTTCGGTACTAGTACTCTTAATTCTGCACTGCTGCTGGAGGTAGTTCTGCCTTCAGAGCTGGGTAGCTGGATAGCGGCAGTTGCTGGCCAGGATCCCAGCTCTGAAAGCAGAGCTGCCACCAGCAGCAGCGCAGAACTAAGGATGGCATGGTATTGCCACCCTTAGTTCTGTACTGTTGCCTGCAGAGCTGGGCCCTCAGTCAGCAGCCACCACTCTCCGGACGCCCAGCTCTGAAGGCAGCAGTGCAGAAGTAAGGATGGCATGGTATGGTATTGCCACACTTACTTCTGTGCTGCTGCTGCTGGCATGGCACTGCATTCAGAGCTGAGCGCCCAGCCAACAGCTGCTGCTCTCCAGCCGCCCAGCTCTGAAAGCAGCACAGCAGTAAGGGTTGCAATACTGTGACTCCCCCTAAAATAACCTTGCGACCCCCCTGCAACTCTCTTTTGGGTCAGGACCCCCAATTTGAGTAACTCTGGTCTCCCCCGTGAAATCTGTATAGTATAGGGTAAAAGCATACAAAAGACCAGCTTTCACAGGGGGAGACCAGATATCACGGTCTATGATGCGTTTTTCATGGTCATGAATCTGGTAGGGCCCTACTGATGAATGACCTTTAAAGCATACTGATTACTATGTACTTTTCACAGAACACAATTCTTATAGAAATTCTATCGTATCCTCTTAATGGAAAAGTGAAATGAGACTTCATGAAGACTCCAAGGCCTGATCTGTAAAGAAGCTTCGCAAATGGAAAATGGAAGGCTCCTGGTTAGCTTATGTCTACACATGTTCCCAGCAGGCAAAAAGCCAAGAGAGGAATTGAGACTTGGTACTTGCTTAAATGAACAGTGGGTTTTCTCTTAAATGTATGAGAATCTTGCATGCAAACCTACTATCCACAGCTGAGTGGTTATCTTTCAAAAGAAAGATCTTTAACCAAATCTAATCATTTTTCAGTAATCATACATTCAACTTTTTATTTGTATTACAGCAGCACCTAGAGATCAGGGTCACATTGTGCCAGGCACAATACAGACATGTGGTAAGAGAGAAACCTCACCCAGAAAAGCTGATATTCTGAACATGCAAGACAGACAAAGGGTGGGAGACCAAGTGACTTGCTCAAGATCACATTGTAGCAAGTGAGTGGCAGAGCGAGCCAGGGAACCCAGGTCTGACTCCCAGGCCACTAATCGATCCTTACTTGACTGCATTTCCTCTACTCAGTATCCCATATTCCCAAATTTCAGGACAAGGTTGATACACATCACTTCAAATCTAACAAGCTGCTCTTTGAAATGACACGAAAAATATCAACACTGATGTTTAAAGAGTGCAAGAATTGAACTGTTTACATTTTACCAGCATTTTTAAGGTAGGAGAAACAAACCAAGTTTTCAGCAAGATCCTAGCAGATGTTTCAAATTGCTCTGGGGACAGGCATCAACTCTCGTACTGTAATATGACAACCCTGTAATATGACAACCCTGTAATATGTAATCAACTCTCATACTGTAATATGACAACTATAAAGTGAAATTTTTAGCTGCACTATTCTTGCTGCCTACAAGCTCATCAAGTATTTTTGACCTAACTTAGGCCACTGAACATGGTTAAAATCAAAGTTAGAAGATACAAAAGGTAGTGATCCCAAATCAATGCTAAACACAGTGACACTGCACAGTCTAAATGCATAGCATTTTTCTTGTTTAAATCCAACACATCAAGCTACAAAAATAAAATGTATAAGACTAGAAAATGCCAGGTTGTACATGCGTTGCAAAGTTATGTTTAATATATCAGAGGGGTAGCCGTGTTAGTCTGAATCTGTAAAAAGCAACAGAGGGTCCTGTGGCACCTTTGAGACTAACAGAAGTACTGGGAGCATAAGCTTTCGTGGGTCAGAACCTCACTTCTTCAGATGCTTATGCTTATGCTCCCAGTACTTCTGTTAGTCTCAAAGGTGCCACAGGACCCTCTGTTGATGTTTAATATAGGAACTTTTAAAAATTTAAATTAATAAAACATTTTTCCATGTTAAAAGTTGGAAAACCCTGAGTTTATGATTTTAAATGTACCACCTTTTACATTCAAAAACTTAAGTGAGTTCAATGTTATGACCTAGTTTGTTTTTAAGAGGTATTTTTAAGTATTGCACCAATTCCTCCATGAAGTGTGCGCTCCTTCAGATGCGCCAATTATACACTCGCACACTTAAGAGGCACTGGTGGGATTTTCCCAAGATCTGCACTGGCACTTCCATCGTCAGGTCAGGCGTAATTCCTGACCATCCAATGGGACGAAAGAGACCAAAAACTGATGTGAGAAGCTCATCTACTCCACTTCCCAAGTCAGAAGTGTCAGGGGAACCACTACATAGGCACACGTATTTCAAGATTCTCAGGAACCCAGAGCCTTGGTGCCTGCTGGAGTGCAAAACTCCAAGAACCAAAAAATCCAATGTGTACACATACCAATTTCTAAAACATGCAACAAACATCTTCGCATATTTTACATCGTATGTACCACTTGAGAACCAACTCAGCATATAGAAAACTAGATAATATACATTATACATACACAATCTATTTTCACAATAGGAAGAGCTGTTCTCTGCTGCTGTTGTCACAGAGACCGAGAGCACCATGGCCATGAGAGTGCAGTGCTGCTACTGGGCCACAAAAGTGCATAGCTGATTCTCTTTTCCAGCCCAACAGCCCATTCCTCACTTGCACACTCTAATGTAAGCAACATCCAATCCCGTTCACCCACCTCCAGCCTCCCATTCTGACTAAGAGAGAGACATATATACATTCCCTTGCAACCTACTCACCAGGCCTGACTCTTTCTACATACACGCGGACACACATAACAGGATTATTTTAAAAGGTTGACAACCCTAACATAAGCATTATTGGTCAATCTTGCACCACAATGGTGGCAGAATACTCAGATCCTTCACGGGAAGGATGAAAAAGGTGACAGGCACAGCACTACTGCTACCATCATGGCCAGTTCCCTGTGCATTCAGGGATCTATTAAGATCACATCAGCAAGCAGGTGTTATCACACTAGAGCTGTGATGACAGCCACTTTTTAGAGATTCCCCTGTGTTTTTTTTTTTTTTTTTTTAAGTTGAACAGTGGTGTCTAAGGCTGAAGTTCCACTATACTCCATTGCCAAGTGAATAAACATGTTATGTTTAAAATAAATGAAGGTACTGCTGTTGATTACTTACTTCTGCCTTTACAAAAAAATACCTCCTGCAATTCCAACAAAACCTCAACATAAAACCCAAACAGAACACATTATTGGGGAAAACATTCTATACTGAACATTCTAAACATTCTTTCCAAATAAAAACAAGATCACTGGTAAATCAGCCCCACTTCACATAAATCAGTTATGCAAATCAATGCAGCACTGTATCTGGTTATTTTACTTATCCCATGTAAAATGGTCATGTTGATCTAAACTAGAAAAATTAACACCTGGGCATTAATATCAGACCTAACCTGGAAGGAATGCTACTTTTATATAATATATTTCAGACTTCAAGAAACTAGCCAAGTTTTTAAGGGCCTGATCCAAAACCCATTGAAGTCAATGTAAAGATTGCTGCAAGGGCCCTGATCCAAATGTCGCACTGCTTGTAGAAGTTCATTATCCCACTAAAATAATTGTATAGTAGAGATCAAAATACCGTAATTACTGCATTCTAGTTCATTCTGTTCTATGAAACTTATAAATGTACATCTCCCTTTTCAACTCATTCAGCTGTTTCAACACAATCTAGTAGTTTTGTCCACTACAAATGTTCATAACTCCATGGCTTACACACAGGAGGTGGGAACTTTGGAAAGGAAGGCTAAGTCTCAAAGAAGCCACCTTTTAAGTTTGCACATTTAATCACAAACACGATTCCTGAAACTACATCAATTAACTGAAGGGAAGCACTCAGACTTTAGACAGCATATTAATTATGACTCCCACATATTTAGAACTAGAAACTATTTTTAATAAATTAAAATATTTCAGATATGATATTTAGAGCTACAGAGCATGCCCATCATTATTTTCTACTGTCAAGCATTTAAAGTGGATGTTTCACTATGGTTAAGAAGCACTTCACAAATAATTCTACTACACAAAGATCTGAAAATAAGAAACAAGTATGTTTCATTGCTAAACAGCCGACAGGCACAAAGCCAAACAGCCTGAAATAAGTACTCTAAACAGGGCAGATTTTCCAATGGAGGTAAAGATTATAATATAACCAAAAGGAATGTGCAAGCCAGCAATACTTAACTCAGCAGTTCATGCCAAACCATGATAGCCTGTTGTACTACTTAAAAAACACAGAAACTTGAGAAAGTGATATTATTACAATTGTTAACGGAATGCAAGAACATTTTTAAACTACAAGTCACCAAAAATCATTTCACTCACACACACAGATATAAAAAAATATAGAAAAGTCTAGTCAGCACATTTGGGATTTGAAAGCTAGAAAAATATCCAAACCTTTTCGGCTATACATATGTTAACACCAAAACTAAATGCTATTAGAAAGGTTCCACTTACCACACTACTATGTTTTTATCCAGAATACTTTTTATGCATTGGAAAGTAAAAACGACAAGAGTCAGAGATTTTAGTAGAAGAACTTTTTAAGCGTCTACAAAGAGAGATAGTATCTTAAATTTTATTCTTCTTAATGAGTCAGTGTGAGGTTCTCACTAGCAAAGACTATTACAGGGAAGACAGCCTTCTGCTCTGCATCCCTGCCAGCAACACTTGTACATTTGGCATTTCAAATGTCAGAACGTTAAGTCAGTCGAATTCTAACTGCCCATGTCTGAAATTACCAACATAGTACACCATTCTTTATATCAAAGGATGGCAAAAATGTTCCTTTATACAACATATTCTAGGTAGTTGATAGCTATCATTATTATACATTTTTCTTAAGATTCTGATTGGTTTATGTGATAAATTTCTATCTTTGCCAATCACTGAAGCATCTTTGCCCCTTATGTTAAAACAGTTCATTTCCAAATGAAAAATACTAAAAAGGAAGCTTAATAATCAATTTTGTTGCACAATTTAAATCCAGCTTTTACAATATACATTTATAGATACTATACAATTTGCCAGTTTTACAAGGACTATAATGCCCTATAAAATCAGGCATCCACTATTTGAGTTTGATTGTGCAACAAAGCAGCTACCTAGCACAAAAACTACTAAACTCAGGTCTTCAGTGAGTACTCTTCTGCTATAAACCATGATTGTATTAAAACAGAAGCTCTCAAACTGTGGTCCACGAGCTCCATTCAGATGGTCCGCAAATAGTTCTCTCTAAGGTGCGTGCCTGGGTGGCCACACACAAGAGAATGAAGGGCCACCCACCTAATTAGTGGAGCCGCGCAGGTGTGGCTCCACTAAGTAGGTGTCTGGACCCTGAGAAGACGCACATGTAAGGTGAGGTGGTGGCCTTGGGGGGAATAAGGGGTAGTGGGAGGGGGCAGTAGAAAAAGGGGGTGGGGGGAATTTGGGATGTGCAGGGCTGTGGCAGCCAGAGAAAGAGGCGACTTTCCCCAACTCCAGGGCTGCGGCTGCTGGGGAGAGACGGCCCTCCTTCCCAGCCTCAGCTCTGTGGCTGCTGTGGTGGGGGACAGAGGGCACATCCATAGCATTAGAAAGGTAAGACTACTGATATTAAAATATGAGTTCTGCACTTTTATTTGTAGAACAAAAAAAGTTTATTATTAAGGTTGTTTTTTTAAATATAGCGCTTTTATCCAAAGCGCTTTACAATAGTTAGCTAACAGTACAAACAACATTTGGAAAGATCATTAAGTGGTCCGAGACTCTCAGCAATTTTCAAGTGGTTCGCGAAAAAAAAAAAAGTTTGAGAACCACTGTATTGAAGCATAAGGGCTGAGTATCAACACAACTTTGCTAGGATTTTTGTAGTCCTAGTCTTCCTTCCCTAGGACTTTCAATATTCCAGACAGCCAAACTTAAAGTATCATAGGCTAAATAAATGAAATCAAAATAGTAAAGGGGAAATGTATAAACAGAGAATTCAGTATTACCCTGTCAGCAGAACCAGACTCTGTTATAGGAATGTGGGTAGTATGAGAAGAAAACTTTCATACCTATTTGTATAATTACTGAAAAGAGTGTATTTTCCTTATCCAGTTACTTATAGTTTTGCATGAAAGATCATTTGAGAATAGAAAAAAATATGCAAATGATCAAATACAGAATAACCAGGCCTTGTTTGAATTATTGCTGAAGTATATCAGACACAATCATCCACCAGCATAAATTCTGAACAAAGCAATCTAAGGCATTTTACTTTCAGTAAAATATGAATTCAAAATGCAAAAGAAATATGATCATTAGACTCTAATTTAGAAGCAACTTTATTAAGATGAACTGTTGGAATTATTAGAGCTACATTGCTATTAAAGTTTTTGCCTTACCCCAGTCAGAAAGGACTGATATGTACTCTGGAGAAAGGTATTCCCAGTTTGTGAGCATTCATTCTTGCAGGCAACAAACATTCTGCCAATCAGCCAGAGGATAATAATCAGAGGAGAGGATCTAAGAAGAAAAATTGTGCCCATTGGGAGTTTGGAAAGAGGGAGGAGGATGAAAAAATAGTAAGCTATGCAGAATTACCAACAATTATTTGAGAGATTTGTATAGACATTTCATATTAATTCTGTATGAAATGTTATCATTAAAGCCTAAAAATTAATCAATAATTGCCTTATCAATTACTTTGTACAAAGTCGGTATACAGTCAAATAAGGTTTGCCTTTTTGAAAATTAATCAAGATAGACCACAATCTTGGGGAATCATCAGCATAGACAGGGACATGTTCAACATTAGACTAACTGGGCATGGGGACCAACTCAAAGAACCTCAAGTCATGTTCTACCTTAATACAGTGTTCTATGGCAAGCAAGCCCGGGGGACCAATGGCAAATTTCTAGGGGCTTCAGGGTTCAAAGCAACAATATTCTGCCTTCTCCCTAGATGAGTACAAGGCAATGCACCGAACGGTGACCTATCCAAACAAAGTACTTCTGAACAGTTTCAACAACAACACTGTTGACAACAATGAGCATATTTAAAAGTGAGTATCTATTGGATCAAAAAGGAGTCCCGTCAAGTAGGACTATGGCACAAACGTGAGAACTTAAACATGGGGGGAGGGTCTAGTTTTTGGTGTGTTTAGGTATTTTTGCTTGCTTGGGTTTTTTTTGTTTGTGTTTTGTTTTTTAAAGGTGGTGGTAAATTGGATGTCTTGACAGAGACACATTCTAATATTTTCCCACACTGCAAGAGAGGATAACGAAAAATAAGTATCATTAGGGTATCTACAGAATTTCCCTACTATACTTATCTAAAATGTTAATTTTAATTGCCTTGATACTACAGTGTCAGACACATCATAAATATACAAGATATGTATATACCAATTGTTCTCAACCAGGGGTATGTGTACCCCTGGGGGTACTTAGAGGTCTTGCAGGGGGTACAATAACTCAACTAGATACTTGCCTCGTTTTACAACAGGCTACATAAAAAGCACTAGCGAAGTCAGTACAAACTAAAATTTCATACAGACAATGACTTGTTTATACTGCTGTATACACTATACACTGAAATGTAAGTACAATATTTATATTCCAATTGATTTTTTATAATTATATGGTAAAAATGAGAACGTAGGCAATTTTTCAGTAATAGTGTGCTGTGACGCTTTTGTATTTTTATGTCTGATTTTGTAAGCAAGTAGTTTTTAAGTGAGATGAAACTTCGGGGGTAACGCAAGACAAATCAGACTCCTGAAAGAGGTAACAGTAGTCTGGAAAGGTTGAGAACCATTGCTATATACCATACACAGGTGTACAATATTCAAAACCTATTTTGAGGTATGACACAGAAAGCACATTATATCTGTCATCGTTTTAAAAATTGATTTAGTAAGACACCTAATCTATTAATGTATTTTGGGGTTGGTTTGTTTGAGTTTTGGTTTTATTTATTTATTTATTTAATATTAAGGCTATCTTGTCTGTAGATTTATTCATAGCTGCTGCCTTAGTCAGACTACACTTTTTGGACAGCTTTCTGTAAATTTAATCTTTTATAGTGCCCCGTTGTTATGGTAATATTTTTGTGCGTCAAATTAAATTAATATTTTGGAATGATTTTCTTAATTGAGCGTTTGCTAAGATTTAGTTTACAACAGCAACAAATGTATTATGAAAGATTTTCTTCCAATATGTCACTACTGAAAGAATCATTGACATACTGTTTGACTCCGGCTTCCTTTTTGCAAAAATAATCTGTCTAATGAGATTTGTTCACAGATCTACACTGAAAAATGTTCTACATAAAAAAAAAATCTGTATACCACGCTATATAGAGTACATAGTAAAGTATGCATACAAAATAGAGTTTCACTAAATGTATATCATCATTAGGAATATCAAGCAATAACACTGGACATAACAAAAAGGAAATCTGACCATATGAGCTATTTAATGTGTTCCTATTGGTATATTTCTAAGGCATTAGAGTAGTTCTGTTCCAAAGACCATTAGAAACCCTGGTAAGTCAAAGTTTATACTTTCACTGGATGGTTATCTCCAATACAAAAAAAAAAAAAAAAAAGGAAATTCAGTATTGTCTAGAAGCTGGATCATAATAATGTGAACATAGCTCTGGGTATTATTGCCAGCTCTACCGTTGACTTGCTGGGGCACTTTGGCAAAGTCATTGTCTGTGTTTAACTTAACCATCTATAAAAGGAGCATAGCAGCATCCAGCAGGATCAAGAGATTTTATTCATGTTTGTAAAGCACTTTAAGATAGTTGGGTGGAAGTGCTGTGAATATAAACTATTAATTGAAGATGCAACTTTATTCCATAGTACCTTTCCTGAATTTTTCCAACAAACTTAATTTTACCAATATTCCATCTCTGATGGAGAAAGACTAATTTATTATGCTTGTCTCTTTATTCCATTTCCTAACAAGTCTATTTTTTCCGGCAAGAATACCAATTAACTAGAAATTAATTCAATATGATGGTAGTCAGAGTTTTTACATTTACAAAAAAATCTTGTTACTGTGAATTCAATATGCTATTGTTCAATATACTACTGTGTGAGGGATACAATTTAAATGATCTATGGCACATGCATGCTAGGCTGAAATAACATACAATATCACAATTTTTTCTCTTAAGTTATACGTATGCATTAATCACTGGATGGCACAGCTATATAATCAGACTGGATTCTGTTTATGAGGTTTGTTTTACCCTCCCACCCTTACCACCTCAGGCAGTAGAAAGACACAGGCTGTGGGATGAGGTAATGGAAGTTTATTTTACTGGTGGAGGAAAAGTGAAGAAAACCTTCTATTTTCCTACAGCACTTTTAACTTGTGACATTTGTTCACGAATACCTCCTCTTTTGAGTGTCTATGTGCAATTTACAAAATTTAGTTTTAAGACATCTTTGATGAGCACAAGTTTAGAAGTAATTCAGTTAGTTATAACAAAAACTGTATGCTTCTTTGCACTCTTTATTACATAATGAGATTTCTCTACTAGTAACAAAATATTAACTGGTTAAAGATTAACCTACCCCCAGGAGAGAGAATCTCATTTGAAACAAATTCCAAACATTATAATTAGCAAGTCATACCACGGTTTTTGGGCAGACAATCCAGTTTTCCTAGTTACTTCATCCAGCATCCTCTTCCCTTTCTCCCCCCCCTCGGACCACCACCATTGGTGTTAAAAAAATTTAAACAGACGTTCCGTGATGGTCATGATGAGTAAAACATTTTCAGGAAATTAACTGAACAATTTTAGCTGACAGATTCTTTAAAAAGCAAAAACAAAACAAAAAACCCACACCTTTTATTTTTAGGAGTTGGTTCACTACTGGCATAACTCTAGCTAAAATAAAATGTTTTCTCCAAAACATATCCAAAAAAATAGTGCATTTACTTGGAATTAATTTCTTCCTTATCTCATCCTCAATCTCTCTACCATTTTTCCAACTTTATTATTTTAAATTACAAAATTCCAATTACACTGATTATAAACTATCATATTCAGGGAATATGAATTATGGGACCAGATTTTTTTCTTCCATTTTGTTTTCCTGTTGTCAAAGATTACATTTTCTAACATTGCTTTAAGTTACTCAGTGCATTTTCAAGTAATTCAGACGGTAATAAAAAGCACTATGTTTACAGATTTAGAATGACTGCTCTCATGCATAAGAGCAAATATTTTCATTCGTGAAATAATACATAAATGAAGAGCTACCAGTCTCCTGTTATGATTTTTGAAAAATGCAGCCTGAACAGTTGAAAAAGAAAGTCAGTCAGTCAAGTATACAGTATTTATACATCACACAATTATAAGTGGCCATAAAATTATGTGGCTTGCACAGGCCATGCTAAATGCATGCTAATAATGTACTCCTGTTCCTCCTCTTAAAAAAAAAAAGAAAGAAAAAAAAGCTCGATCAACTATCATGTGTCATTCTAAAAACATTTAAGAAAATTAAAAAAGTGCAATTTTAAGTTCCATAATCTCATTCAATTCAAATATGCTTTATCCTCTCAGAAATTTTAAAGGTAACAGTTTGCAATTCAGCTCCATTCTCATTGGAACAGAGCAAAAGGTATTAGAAAAGCTAAATAAATTACACAACTGTGAAAGATACATCCACCTTTAAAACAATATTTTCTATTTGTATTAATATTTTTTCAAAACCTGTTTTCTTAACTTTCACGAGAGTGACATAATTCAAAACACAGTGGAACAAAATGCAAGAGATTTCATCACAAGAAACAATACAAATGTATAACAAATCCTAAGCCTAACACAAACATCATCAAACATTACTACTCATGTATATCTAATAAGTTACTGTTTTCAAAACTAAGTTTTTTCACCTAAAATAACCTCTAAATCATTTACCTTAAGAGTACACTACACTATTAGGTGTATTATTTTAGTGATATGGTATGGATAATATATATCAGTTCAAAAAACTGCACTGCAACACTCCAACTAAAATGGAAAAATATTAGATCAAATTAGAATATAGTAATTATTTAAAGGACTCTGATATTCAAAAAACTCCAGAAATGGAAAGTTTTCTTGCAATTCTGAAACCTTCCATTTTATGAAAGCTCACTATGCTAAGTAGCAAAACACTGTCATATTCCTGAAAAATCTGAAATGCTTCAGATGAGCTGAAAGCTCGTTTTTGTTCGTTTAAAGTCTTTCCAGTAGCTCACGACATTCAAGATTACCTTGAAACCTTTTACAACCTCTTTTACAGTTTTCACAGTAGAGCAAGGCTTTATTTCAATACCAGTAACGCTAATAGCGTTTATAGTTAGGATGCTGCTGGTGAAACCACAGAACTGCGAAGTGATGTTGTTAGAGACAGAATTTGACACCTGTATTAATAATAAGTGAGATTTTTACGAACTGAGGGTAACTCAAGATGAATTTTGCAAGAGATTTAGGTGACACTAGAGCTCAGTCTCCACCGCTTTATGAAAGAATCCCTTCCCACCCCCAAGAGGAGCTCGGTTTGTAAGCCCTGACATCTGCAGACAGCAGAGAGTTTATCCACATCTGGGATTGGAAGTGCTAGGGAACAGGAACGGGGTGGGGGTGGGGAGTAAGTTTCAGAGCCAGGACATTTCAAGTGTTCTCTCTGGGGACCGTTCCTAACGCGGTCTCTTAGGGGCCGCTTTGAGGAGAAGCGCAGAACCTGGAACATCCCAGCAGGAGCAGCCATGCTACGCCCCCCTACCCGGGGTCAAACAGCAAGTGTCCCAGCTCCTGGGGGGTCCAGCAGAGGCGAGTCCACAGCTGGAGTCCCCGCCTGCGTCCCAGCCCTTCCCAGCAAGAGGGGCAGGCCCCGGGCCAGCGGCTGGGCACCCCCTGCCAGGGGAGAGACCAGCCGCCTCTCGCCAGGGGGACCCGCTGGAGCCCACTGCAGGGACGCAGCTTCCCCAGCGCCACACGCACCTCCCGCCCCCGCTAGCCCAGCAGCGGGAGACAGCGCTCCCCTCCCGCGGCCCCAGCCCCCGGCGGCCAGCGCCTTCCCCGGCCCGGGGCTCCCCCACGCCCGCGCACCCCGCTCACCTTGCAGCATGGCCTCCAGTTTCTTCCTGTCCACCCGGAATCGCTCCTCGCCCCACTCGGGGCTGCGCAGGGGCCGCGGGCCAGCCGAGTCCTCCTCGGAGCCGGGCAGCGGGGAGTCGGCGCTCCGCTCGCTGTTGGAGCCCGGGTCGGAGAGCGGCTGCGGCAGGTAGCCGCTCAGCGGGTCGCACTGCGCCGCCATGGCGCTGCCGGGCGGCCCCCGCCTCTGCTCCGAGCCCCACTCGGCCGCTTCCCCGCGGGACGCTATCTGCCCCCACAGCCGCCCCCGCGCCTCATCCCAGCCGCTGCCTGCCAGAGTCCCGGCCCCGGCGCCGCTGCCTGCGCCCGCCTCTCCCTCAGGCTCCCCGCCGAGTGCGCCAGTCCCCGGGCCGGCCGCGGCTCTGCGGCGCCCCCACCCCGCCCGCAGTCCGCACAGCATCTCCGCCTCCATTGGGCAGCCCGCGGCCCGCCGGGAGGGGCAGGGGATATCCCCGGGCCGGGGGAGGGGGCAGGGGATCCCGGGGGAGGGAGACCCTCGGCATGGGGGTGGAGGGAGCCTGGCGGCGCGGGGCCAGGATCCCGGTGAGGGGCACCCAGCACTGGCCACTGGGATCCCCGGCCACTCCTGGGAGCGCGGGACTCACCCCATCATCGGGGTCAGGAGATCCCCATCCCAGAGAGACCCCATCACCATGGAGGGTGGGGGGAACACGCTACAATGGGAGCACGGAATCTCCAACCCCGGGAAGACACCCCATCGGTGGGACAGAGAGATGCTTATCCTGGGGGGCACCGCTTCATGGGATGGGGATCCCCTGGAAAACGGAGTCGGTGACACCATCATTGGCAGGGAGATCAACATCCCAGAGGGAGACACCCCATCATTAGAGTATAGAGATACTTATCCTGCATGGGAGCCACACCCCATCCTGAGGCAGAGGGATCCCCATTCTCTTGGGGTGAGTAGTCTATCGTGGAGAGTAGGGTGAACCTCCCCCTAGGGGAAGACACTTCATCATGGGGGGGGGACAACCAGAGGGAATACCCTGGGTGCACTCCATAATGGGGATCCTTATCTTAAGGGAGACACTACACAGTGGACAAAAAGGGATCCCTGTTGTGGGGGAATAGAGCCCATAATGAGAGTATGGGTGATTCCCATCTCAGGGGGGAGATACCCATCATGATGGCACAGGGAGACCCATCCTGGAGGGAGCCACCCATGGCAGGGGGGCAGAGGGATTTTCATCAGAGGAGGAGGGGCAGGAGGATCCCAGCAAAAGTGGAGATACCCCCTTATTAGGAAAGAAGGGGTCTATATCCCCACCTGGCGGATGCCGCATCATAGGGTCAAGCAGAAATAGGACATCCCCAGAGAAGTCAGTGAATAGTATTAGAACCACAAGGTGTGGGTACAATGACTGCCTGCAGGGTTGGGGCCATAGTCTTCTCAAACAGTAAGCACGTGTTTCAATGTTTGTAGGATCAGGGCTCATATGACTATATCATTTAGGAAGGAGAAGAAAAAGAGCAGATATAATAAGATGATATAAAATGATGAATAGTGAAAAGGTCAACTGCCTGATCTCACTTAATCTGCTACAAACTAAAAATTAAGCAATAACAAAATTAAAGGGATGTCACTTTAAAATTGACCCCAGTCTAAACTTTCAGAACCTAAGCTCTATACAAAATGTTCCTACATTGCATTTGCAGTTTTGAAAACCCAAACAACACAGAAGGTGTAACAAACAAACAACACGCTGAAATTGACTTCACTGATTTTTCATTGTTGAAACTGAGGGTATGTCTACACTATGAAATTAGGTCGAATTTATAGAAGCCGGTTTTATAGAAATCGGTTGTATACAGCCGATTGTGTGTGTCCCCACATAAAATGCTCTAAGTGCTCTAGTCGGCAGACCGCGTCCACAGTACCGAGGCTAGCGTCGACTTCCGGAGCATTGCACTATGGGTAGCTATCCCACAGTTCCCGCAGTCTCCGCCGCCCATTGGAATTCTGGGTTGAGATCCCAATGCCCGGATGATGCAAAACAGTGTCGCGGAAGGTTCAGGGTACATGTCGTCAGGCCCCTCCCCCTCCGTCAGAGCAACGGCAAACAATAGATTCGCGCCTTTTTACCTGGGTTACCTGTGCAGACAACATACCACGGCAAACATGGAACCCGCTCAGCTCACCGTCACCATATGTCATCTGGGTGCCGGCAGCGGTGGGACTGCATTGCTACACAGCAGCAGCAGCTAATTGCCTTTTGGCGGTAGACGGTGCAGCATGACTGGTAGCCTTCATCGGCGATCTGGGTGCTGGCAGCTGTGGGGCTGGCCTTTTGCCTTTTGGCAGTAGATGGTGTATTACGACTGGTAACCGCCCTATTACAAGTTGGATCATCATACATTAGCAGAGTCTTCCCTGAGCAGCAGATCGTGCAATAGGCCTGAAGGCCATCGTAGTACACTAACTGCCAAGCACCCAGTATTTGCTGCCAAGCACCCAGAAGATGCCGAGGGCTATCAGTCATGCTGCACCGTCGTCTTAAGATGTAAAAAATAGATTTGTTCTGTATTCATTTGCTTCCCGCTTCCTCCGTGAAATCAACAGCCTGCTAAACCCAGGGTTTTCAGTTTAATCGTTGGGGGGACCATTCTGTGTGACAGCTGTTTGTGTTTCTCCCTGATGCACAGCCACCTTTCTTGATTTTAATTCCCTGTACCAGTATGTCATGTCGTCACTCGGCCCGCCCTCCCTCCCTCCTTCCCCTGGTCCGTCAGATACTAGTTTTGCGCCTTTTTTCAGACCAGGCGCCATAGCTAGCACTGGGATCATGGAGCCCGCTCAGATCACCGCAGCAATTATGAGCACTATGAACACCACGCGCATTGTCCGGGAGTATATGCAGATCCAGGACATGCCAAGGCGAAACCCGGACCAGCCGAGGAGGCGATTGCAGGGTGGCGAAGAGAGTGATGAGGAAATTGACATGGACATAGACCTCTCACAAGGCACAGGCCCCAGCAATGTGGAAATCATGGTGTTACTGGGGCAGGTTCATGCCGTGGAATGCCGATTCTGGGCACGGGAAACAAGCACAGACTGGTGGGACCGCATCGTGCTGCAGGTGTGGGACGATTCCCAGTAGCTGTGAAACTTTCGCATGCGTAAGGGCACTTTCATGGAACTTTGTGACTTGCTTTCCCCTGCCCTGAAGCGCCAGAATACCAGGATGAGAGCAGCCCTCACAGTTGAGAAGCGAGTGGCGATAGCCCTGTGGAAGCTTGCAACGCCAGACAGCTACCGGTCAGTCGGGAATCAATTTGGAGTGGGCAAATCTACTGTGAGGGCTGCTGTGATCCAAGTTGCCAGGGCAATGAAAGACCTGGTGATATCAAGGGTAGTGACTCTGGGCAACGTGCAGGCAATAGTGGATGGTTTTGCTGAAATGGGATTCCCAAACTGTGGTGGGGCCATAGACGGAACCCATATCCCTATCTTGGCACCGGAGCACCAAGCCACCGAGTACATAAACCGCAAGGGGTACTTTTCAATGCTGCTGCAAGCCCTGGTGGATCACAAGGGACGTTTCACCAACATCAACGTGGGATGGCCGGGAAAGGTACATGATGCTCGCGTCTTCAGGCACTCTGGTCTGTTTCAAAAGCTGGAGGAAGGGACTTTCTTCCCGGACCAGAAAGTAACCGTTGGGGATGTTGAAATGCCTATCGTGATCCTTGGGGACCCAGCCTACCCCTTAATGCCATGGCTCATGAAGCCGTACACAGGCAGTCTGGACAGGAGTCAGGACCTGTTCAACTATAGGCTGAGCAAGTGCCGAATGGTGGTGGAATGTGCATTTGGACGTTTAAAAGCGCGCTAGCGCAGCTTACTGACTCGCTCAGATCTCAGCGAAAAGAATATCCCCATTGTCATTGCTGCTTGCTGTGCGCTCCACAATATCTGTGAGAGTAAGGGGGAGACATTTATGGCGGGGTGGGAGGTTGAGGCAACTCGCCTGGCCGCTGATTACGCGCAGCCAGACACCAGGGCGGTTAGAGGAGCACAGCAGGGCGCGGTGCGCATCAGAGAAGCTTTGAAAACGAGTTTTGTGACTGGCCAGGCTACGGTGTGAAACTTCTGTTTGTTTCTCCTTGATGAACTCTCCAACCCCCCCCCCCCACCCGGTTCACTCTACTTCCCTGTAAACCAACCACCACACCCTCCCCTCCCCACTTTGAGCAGAGGCAATAAAGTCATTGTTATTTCACATTCATGCATTCTTTATTAATTCCTCACACAAGTAGGGGGATAATTGCAAAGGTAGCCTGGGATGGGTGGGGGAGGAGGGATGGAAAAGGACACACTGCATTTTAAAACTTTAACTCTTATTGAAGGCCAGCCTTCTGATGCTTGGGCAATCATCTGGGGTGGAGTGACTGGGTGGTCGGAGGCCCCCCAACCGTGTTCTTGGGTGTCTGGGTGAGGAGGCTATGGAACTTGGGGAGGAGGGCTGTTGGTTACACAGGGGCTGTAGCGGCGGTCTCTGCTCCTGCTGCCTTTCCTGCAGCTCAACCATACGCTGGAGCATATCAGTTTGATGCTCCAGCAGACGGAGCATTGACTCTTGCCTTCTGTCTGCAAGCTGACGCCACCTATCATCTTCAGCCCGCCACTTCCTCTTTTCATCCCGCCATTCAGCCCGCCACCGCTCCTCTCGTTCATATTGTGCTTTTCTCATGTCCGACATTGACTGCCTCCACGCATTCTGCTGTGCTCTATCAGCGTGGGAGGACATCTGGGCTGTTAGAGGAGCACAGCAGGGCGCAGTGCGCATCAGAGAAGCTTTGAAAACGAGTTTTGTGACTGGCCAGGCTACGGTGTGAAACTTCTGTTTGTTTCTCCTTGATGAACCATCCGCCCCCCACACCCAGTTCACTCTACTTCCCTGTAAACCATCTAACAGCGAGTCAGTAAGCTGCGCCAGCGCGCTTTTCAACGTCCAAATGCACATTCCACCATCATTCGGCACTTGCTCAGCCTGTAGTTGAACAGGTCCTGACTCCTGTCCAGACTGCCTGTGTACAGCTTCATGAGCCATGGCATTAAGGGGTAGGCTGGGTCCCCAAGGATCACGATAGGCATTTCAACATCCCCAACGGTTACTTTCTGGTCCGGGAAGAAAGTCCCTTCCTCCAGCTTTCGAAACAGACCAGAGTGCCTGAAGACGCGAGCATCATGTACCTTTCCCGGCCATCCCACGTTGATGTTGGTGAAACGTCCCTTGTGATCCACCAGGGCTTGCAGCAGCATTGAAAAGTACCCCTTGCGGTTTATGTACTCGGTGGCTTGGTGCTCCGGTGCCAAGATAGGGATATGGGTTCCGTCTATGGCCCCACCACAGTTTGGGAATCCCATTTCAGCAAAACCATCCACTATTGCCTGCACGTTGCCCAGAGTCACTACCCTTGATATCACCAGGTCTTTCATTGCCCTGGCAACTTGGATCACAGCAGCCCTCACAGTAGATTTGCCCACTCCAAATTGATTCCCGACTGACCGGTAGCTGTCTGGCGTTGCAAGCTTCCACAGGGCTATCGCCACTCGCTTCTCAACTGTGAGGGCTGCTCTCATCCTGGTATTCTGGCGCTTCAGGGCAGGGGAAAGCAAGTCACAAAGTTCCATGAAAGTGCCCTTACGCATGCGAAAGTTTCACAGCTACTGGGAATCGTCCCACACCTGCAGCACGATGCGGTCCCACCAGTCTGTGCTTGTTTCCCGTGCCCAGAATCGGCGTTCCACGGCATGAACCTGCCCCAGTAACACCATGATTTCCACATTGCTGGGGCCTGTGCCTTGTGAGAGGTCTATGTCCATGTCAATTTCCTCATCACTCTCGTCGCCACCCTGCAATCGCTCCTCGGCTGGTCCGGATTTCGCTTTGGCATGTCCTGGCTCTGCATATACTCCAGGACAATACGCGTGGTGTTCATAGTGCTCATAATTGCCGCGGTGATCTGAGCGGGCTCCATGATCCCAGTGCTAGCTATGGCGCCTGGTCTGAAAAAAGGCGCGAAACTAGTATCTGATGGACCAGGGGAGGGAGGGAGGGAGGGCCGAATGACGACATGGCGTACAGGTACAGGGAATTAAAATCAAGAAAGGTGGCTGTGCATCAGGGTGAAACACAAACAACTGTCACACAGAATGCCCCCCCCCCAACGATTAAACTGAAAACCCTGGGTTTAGCAGGCCGTTGATTTCACGGAGGGAGGGGAAGCAAATGAATACAGAACAAATCTATTTTTTACATATTAAGCCGGCAGCCGACGGTGCAGCGTGACTGATAGCCACTGCAGTACGACAACAACAGATACCAGTCGTAATATACCATTTTCTATCAAAAGGCAAGGGGCTGCTGCTGTGTAGCAATGCAGCCCCACGTTTGCCAGCCCCCAGATCGCCCTCGGCCTCTTCTGGGTGCTTAGCAGAAAATACTGGGTGATTGGCAGAAAATAGCATACTACAACTGATAGCCATCATCATTGAGACAGTTGCATGTCTGCCCAGGTGCCCATGATTGACAGCCAAGGCAAGGGGCTGGTGCACTGCAGCCCTACGGCTGCCAGCCCCACAGCTACCAGTCATGCTGCACCGTCTACCGCCAAAAGGCAGTTAGCTGCTGCTGCTGTGTAGCAATGCAGTACCACGTCTGCCGGCACCCAGATGACATATGGTGACGGTGAGCTGATCTGAGCGGGCTCCATGCTTGCCGTGGTATGTTGTCTGCACAGGTAACCCAGGTAAAAAGGCGCAAATCTATTGTCTGCCGGTGCTCTGACGGAGGGGGAAGGGCCTGACGACATGTACCCAGAACCCCCCGCGACACTGTTTTGCATCATTCAGGCATTGGGATCTCAACCCAGAATTCCAATGGGCGGCGGAGACTGCGGGAACTGTGGGATAGCTACCCATAGTGCAATGCTCCGGAAGTCGACGCTAGCCTCGGTACTGTGGACGCGGTCCGCCGACTAGAGCACTTAGAGCATTTTATGTGGGGACACACACATTCGGCTGTATACAACCGATTTCTATAAAACCGGCTTCTATAAATTCGACCTAATTTCGTAGTGTAGACATACCCTTAACTATATTGGTGTAATTATACTAGTATAACTGGAAACATTTCCCATGTTGACAAGCCTTCAGCTGATGTATCTGCCTTTCCACAATGTGTACTGTGGACTCAATTCATTATATGCCAGCAGGAGGATAGAATGGATGACTTAAAATACTTTTCTGTCTATAACATCTATGATTCTATGATACGATGAGAGATCATCACTATGATGATTGGCAATGATCAGTTGTACATGCTGATGCTTTAAGTTCTGACAGTAACTTTTGAAACCACTGCATGTGAAGTTTTGTTATCTTGATTGTAGTCCTTGGGTGGTCTAGAGGACACTAATGCTGTTCTAGAGTGGTTCCTTTCTTTCTTATCTGAGAGTCACGCAGTGTGGTTCTGTGCATTTATGCCCTTGTTGCATCCCGTCTGAAAGTTTGTCTACATGTAAAAGTTATTCCAGAATAAAGGAGTGAAATTAATGTGAAATAGCTATTCTGGAATAACTCCACTTGTAGACAAGCTCTGACACATAGAGTGTAATCTGTCTGGGGCAGGACTGTTTCTTTTACTTGTTTGTACAGGATATAATAGTGCCCTGATCCTTAAATTGGCTTCCTAGATGCTTGCATATAATAAATAATATATAATTATAATAAAAATAATAATAATGCTAACATTAATTCATAACTGCTCTTAGGTATCTCTCGTATGGGGTTCCTCAAGCCTCTGTTTTGCTACAAGTATGAGAAGGCATTAATGGAGATAGTGAGGCAATTGGGGCTATAGTGTCTTCAGTATGCGGATGACACACAGCTCATGTCATTTCCATCATATCTGGATAGTGCAGTGCCTGTGCTTACATCACTGCCAGGCCGAGATGAACTGAAAGATGATTGTTACTGGGGCATGGGGAGAAAGATTTTGAGCTTTTGGCAGGGATGGTTCCGCTTCAGTTAATGGTGGTTTGCCTTTTCTCAAGAAGTGTACAGTTTAGGGGCTGTTCTTGACCCCTATCTCTTGCTGGAATCTTAGGTGCTGTCAATGCCAAAGAGCACCATATATTATCTTGAACTCTGCAATGTTTGTGATCCTTCCTTTCAGTTCCGGACCTCATCATTGCAGTCCAGACCTTTGTGACTTCTAAACTGGATTACTGTAATGCTCTTTACAATAGTCTTGAAGGCAGCTCAGAAGTTACAACTGATTTAGAAAGTGATTGCTCACCTGTTATCCACTGTTAGCTGTAATAAATGTGGAAAGTCACTTCTTCAGGAGCTGCACTGGTGTTCTAGTTGCCTCCAGGTGTGATTCAAGGTGTTGATTTTGATTTATAAAGCCCCACCTGGGTTCAATTCTGACTACTTGGGACACTACTTGTTTCCCAGGCGCCATCCTGGCAGTATGTCTTTTGGAGCACTTAAGATTTGACATTTATTAAACATCCAGGTAGCAAAACATTCTTAATGGCAAGCCATCAACTCTAGCACTTGAGTCCCAGTGATTTGACAGCATATGAAAGTCATCAGGACACAGTGTGATACCCATACCTCTTACCAAGAATTTGCTTGTAGGATAGTTTGGAAGGATATTCATTGGAGAGGGAAATATCATTTTCCTTCTTGGTTAAGAGTCATACATTTTATGGTTATATTCAGTTTTTTGTATGCATTTAGAGAGGTAAAAAGAGGCATAAGGCATATTTTATAAATTAGTATAAATAAAGGGAAGTAATCCAGTGTAATACTGATGTTACCCAAATTCCACTCCGTGCCACACATGTGGAAGAGGTCAGTGCTCACATCAAATCAGCTTGAAGTTGAAAGGACTCTGATATTCCATCCCAGGTCATCAGCAGCCAAAATAGTATCAATTTTTAGCTGTTATAGAGGCCGGGATAGGTAGGCAATATGGGCCTGATTTTCAGAGTGAAATGTGTCTGTAATTCCTCTTGAAGTGAATGGCAGTTACGGTTGCTTAGCATTCTAAAAGTTAAGCATATACAGTAGATATTTTTACCCTGTCTGCCCCTGCTCCACAGAATTCATCGATAGGCTGGTGAAATGTATAGTCCTAGATTCTCAGTGTAGGAGTTCACCACCTTTGCATTTTATCAAATCTCTCAACTAGAGCCAAGGAGTGCACCTACTTTTCCACATATCTGGCTATGGTACATATCACACAGCATATTATACAGCAGTATTTTTTTCATCAGCCATGTAAATAAAAGAGATTATGGGTCTCTTTGAAAATGATTTATCCAATTTAGTTCCTAACCATTTCCCTTAAATTGGAAATAAACCCACTTCATGATGTGGTTTTCTACTAAAAATAAAAAGAAGACCCTTTGTTTCTTTATTTAAGTCCATGTAAATTGGCAAAAAACCCAAAACCCACCCAGTTTTGGTTATTACAATTTGTACTGATTATATATACAGCATAGTGTCCTGTACTGTATAAAAATATTCTATTTCTCCTATAGTTCAACAGAGGGATAAAATGTAAATTACACAGAGAACTTAATCTAAGTAGAAAACCGCATTCTTAATGGTTAAAACAATATTGTATGTGGATACAACTGGGGAGAATGGGAGGAAGTTGGCAGATACTGGATCTGATGGCTAGAGAGAACATCAGTTGAAATTGACTTTGGCACACAACTTATGCTGGCCATTTTTGTGTGGCTAGTAGCTTGATCAAAGAAAAGAATAACAGGATCTTTCTCATTTTGGCATATTGCTCCTATTTTCCTACATTCTTTCCTCCCTTTTTTCATTCTAGTCTCTTTTCCTTACCACATATATACATAACAGCTACAAATCTCAGAAAAAAACATAGCTATATAGATAAATGAAAGGGACTTTTGACATAGCTTTAATCTGACCTAACCTATATAGAAAGTCTATTGCATGATACACAAATGGGGGTGAAATGGATACCATGAAGGGAAAATTAAGCAGGATCCATGAATCCTGAGATATGATCTGAATCTCATGGAGCCACAAAATTTGGATCCATAGGGGATCACTGCTAGAAAGTGTTTGGGTCCAGTACTAGGCCTGAGGAAGCATTGACAGGGCAGTGAGAACCACTAAATAGTGGATTTATGGCCCATCTCATGGCAGCAGCTGCACTGTGAAGCTAAATACTGGCTGCACACAGAAGGGGGAACAATTGTGCTCGCCTCCTTTCCTTTTTCCTTCCCCTTCCCCTGCTAAACCTAGTCATCTGTTCACTTCGATTTGGCCATTTATGGCTTGAAGAGGATAACCTACTAGCCTGAGATTATGGTTGAAGACCCACTCAGATTACATTAGGGGTAAGTCCGTGCATAGGGTTCACCGGGTGGCAGCCAACCCAGTCTGCATGTGACTCAGCCAGGTGCATCAGGCACCTGTAGCATTTGCAAAGGCTATCTATGCCTGCCATTTCCACATTCTACAAACCCAGGATGCTTCAGCCAATCACAGGAGGACTACAACCTGCCAAAAGGCACAGAAAATAGCCCCAGAGTTCTGAGATAGGGGGTGGAAGAAGAAAAGGGGGGATATTGAATTTTAAAAATTATATATTAATAATTTTATGGAGGGAAGTTAATTCTGTTTTTTTGCTTATTTTAGGTGAGGTTTTAGTGTTGATGTTGATTGTATACATATATTACGGCTCTTACGCCTGCCTTACTGTATTTATTTATTTGGATTTTTAAAACATAAATTAGCACCCATATAAGCTCTGCAAAAGTAACAGGTGAAAATGGGCTGGATTGTGGTACCTTTACTCACCTCACTTCACAGGTAGCTGCCATTCATTTCAGTATCTAAGGGAATCACAGTCTGGCCCAATATAAGGGAATGCTCTTCTATGCCAAGCTAAGATACCAGCAAATAAAAGCCCTCCTCAACAGAGGTAAAACCCACCAGCCCTCAAATTCCTGGAAGAAAAGGTGGGCCTTTCCATGTGTTCTGAATGTGAACAAACCTAGACTCTGGTAAACCACAAGGGAATAAATTCCAGACCCCGGTCCCTCTCATGGAGAATGCCCTCCTAGTGGCCTCCTCCCTTTTTCAACTGCTCATCTCAGCTGAGACAGTAATGCCCAGGGGATGATCTTTTAGATCACCAGGTACCAAACCACTTAAGATAGGTTTGCCCAATTTGTGACCCAGAGGCCAGTTGTGTCCCTCAAAACTCTAAACTGTGGATATGAGGGTAATTGTTTGGCAGAAGATGTGTATTTGTTTATAAGCTGGATGTGTGTTCTCTGAATCATGTCCCGTGATTCCCTATTGCTAAGGGGAAGAGGTAGGAGGCATTGCTTTTCCCACAATATCCCCTGGAAGCCTCACCTCTAATGTGAGTGTAGGAGTTCAAATATCTCTGTCAGAGCCTAGGGGAGTGCCTAGCAAAGGATGGATTCTCTTCCACACATGATTACACAGGGCAACCCGGGCAAGGGGATGGGGGAAAAGGAGAAGCTGAGAAACAACATCAACTTGCAGCTCCCTGATTCTCTGCCCCAGCCCAAATTACAGTAACCTGAGACTATGCTCAAGCTGGTGCCAGCTGCAATTCAGCACATTCTAGCTACTCCCCACCTCTGACACCCTCCTAGTGCTGTGCGGAGGGAAGCTTAGAAGCTGCCTGTATCAACGCTAGACCCTCTGGGGACTCTGATGTCAGGGGAATCCCCACAGGGGCCTTGCAGATAGTTTCCTTCTACATCCTCTGATTGGAGCAAAGGGAGTGGAACAAGACAGAGTGTCTGCCCTGAGGTACTGATTGTGTCCTCTTGACTGTTTGAAGAAACATGTTTGGCTGCGAGGCTAAAGAGATTAGACACCATTGCTTTAGGGCAGTGGTTCTCCACTAGGGGTACACGTATCCCTGGGGGTACGCAGAGGTCTTCCAGGGGGTACATCAACTCATCTAGTTAATTGCCTAATTTTACAACAGGCTACAGAAAAAGCACAAGTAAAGTCAGTACAAACTAAAATTTCATACAGACAATGACTTGTTTTTACTGCTCTATATACTATACACTTAAATAGACGTACAATATTTATATTCCAGTTGAATTATTTTATAATTATATGGTAAAAATGAAAAAGTAAGCAATTTTTCAGTAATAGTGTGCTGTGACACTTGTATTTTTGTGTCTGCTTTTGTAAGCAAGTATTTTTTAAGTGAGGTGAAACTTAGGGGTAACAAGACAAATCAGATTCCTGAAAGAGGTACAGTAGTCTGGAAAGGTTGAGAGCCACTGCTTTAGGGCCTTATACTGTAGGTTAAAACCAACTCTACTGTTTGAACAGAGCTGCTTAGCTTATTTGGCATTTTTGGTTTTTTTCCCCCCAAAGATGAGCTATATTTCCAATAGGCTTTATAAATGCTGCTATGGGTGTGTCTGTATGACCTGCATGTAGTATTTGTGATTGGGATCTGATATATTGATATATGGTCATACCAGTAATTGGGAGACTCTGTGCAACTTGCTGAATTTGTCAACTTAGTAAATAAATAAGCAATTTTACAAAGGGAAATGTATTTTACAAAGCTACAATGGTTCATTTATTTTGACAACTGCAGTTTAGTTTTAATTACATGAAATTATTTCAGAATATTCTATTAAAATGTACTTGTTTCAAAAATTATATTGTAGGTAATGTGAGATCTCACTACCACAGTCTGCTGTTATGTTTGCTAAGAAATCGGCAAAAGACATCATTTTAATGCAAATCATAATGTTCATGCTTAAGCAAAATCTGTGCTAATGAGATACTATTCAATGGGTCATATTCATCTTTGGCATAATGTGGAGCTACACTAAGCATTAAGTTGTAGATTTGGGGAAATTTGTTTAGTAAATTGTATGTCTTTTTCTGAGTGATCAGGGTATGTACAGTAGTATTCTCTTAAAGATAATTGGAAATCCCCAGATTCATTATGAAATGGTATCTAGTGAGCACACCAAGTATTGATGAGTAGAACCAAAGTCAATTGTAATGATTTTTTTTTTCAAAAGTGAACCAAGAATTTTTCCTTTTCCTTAAAGTTATGTGTAAAAATTAGTTTGCAATGTATTCAGTGTTCAAGTCTTGCTTCCTCTCCTTGTGGATTAGTATAACAACAGTAATGGAAATCCATTTTGTAGTCCCTGATTCAGGAAACCATCTGTATTCAGGAAGGGAGATGTAGAAGAACCTCAAAGGATCATTGAGCAGTCAAAATGCATCTCAAGGAGACAATATTTAACATTTCTTCCTTACAGTTTAGTTGTGGACCCTTGTTTTTACTTTTTAAAGCCAAGGAAAACAACCCTAGTAGTCAGCAAAGACTTTGTCTGTACAGTACTCTGATCAAACGTGACCCTCAGCTAGTATAAACTTCATTAAAATCAATGAAGTTATGCTGTCAGTGGAGCTAGGATGATTTACGTCAGTTGACAATTTGGACCCAAGTGTTTATTACATGAACTCCCTTGGATATAACTGTCAGGATACAAAAATGGTTCTAGTACCCAAAAGAATTCAAACCAAAGCAGAGAAGAGGATCATTGGCAGTTACCTGCTATCCTAAAATGCTGCAGCCAAAAAGCAAAAACTTAAGGAAATGACTCATAGTGCTCAAAAGAAAGAAAAACAGCCTAGTAATGGCAAGAAAAACTAGGATAATGTAGCCATACTGTTGAAGCAAAGGTTACTAGTCCTCAGAGACAGAGACAGGAAGCACTGAAAATGACTGAATTACATTCCTGACACGAGTCTGCAATATTGTTATCATCAGGTTATGGACTGTAAATGGCCAAGAACTTTGATAGTTTTGAAGGGACAAATGTTGCTCTCAGTTATGTGCACACAGCTCTGTTGAAGTGAATGGGTTTGCACACAGAATTTGTCCCAAAGATCTCAGAATCACAAGTATTCTTTGCCTGTTTTTTGACAATGATTAGTATTGTGACACATGGTGTCCAGCTTATCCATTAGGTGCCTATCTCCCAGTTGTGCCTTTGAAAGTCTCTCCCATGAATTCTACCTGATGTTACATTGAGGATTTCAAGTCCTAGAGTGTTGTTTGTCTGTTGTACATTTTTTTTAAATCACACTTAATATCAACAAATACATATTTATTGACAAGAGAAGAGAACAAATCCATATGACTCTGACCCAGCTTCTTTTACAAAGGCCTATGAACTTCGTACTGAGATATTAATAAACAAAACAACGAGCCGTAAAGTTAAACATATAGCTTACCCAGACTTATAATTTAAAATATTGCACCTAGGCATAGAATCCATTTGAAAAAGAGAGCATATTAGGTGCACCAGTTATTTAGCATTTATTCAAAGTCATTAACTTTGGAATTTAATAATGATTCAGCTTCTGACTCAGTAGCATTACCTTCAGCCAAATCTCCCTTCCTACCACAGCTGCAGGAGTGCCTGAGCCAGAACCCCTCATTAGACCAGAGAGGGGCAATCTTTGTGAAGACTCTGGAAATTGTTCCTCTCCTTGCTCTGAAATAGCTGGAACTTGATGACCTTCCAGGCACATTACAAGGATGTCTGTTTGATAGGCTCTGTGGAGCGGGTTGAGGATATGCTTCCCATAGTGATAAAGGGTTGGAAAGGAGTTTCTGTTGAAACAATTACTTAAATGCTGCTGGGGTTTTATTGTATCGTTAATTATGATGGGCATCTATTATTTAAATCTAAATACATAAATATTTCAAATATCTTGTCACTTCCACAAAGTTGTCAGGACTTGATCCTTATCCCAAATGATAAAAGAAAAGTTACTATTAAAGTGCAAAATAAATAAATAAATAAAATTAAATTAAATAAGAGAAAGTTGGGGGATATAGATAGAGGTGATGTTTAGTAGGGAATTGTATTGATTTTAAGAATATGAAGCAGTGGATCAATTTTCCCCCAGCTATCCTTTCTAATACAAACAACACGGAGCTAAGGAATTAGTCCTTTACAAACTGTGTAGCAATCATAATATGTCATTGTTTTCCTACATCTCAATACATTATGGTGCAATAATAAATTATGGTGCAATGGATAAAAGTGCTCTTTAGAGACCTTAATCCTACTAAGAACTGGCAAGTGGACATGGATAGAAAGTGAAGTACAACAGCAAAGTTATTGGTGGGAAAATCTGCATCAGAAGGGGCCAACATATTGACGTGAGTTAAATAGCAAAGAGAACGAAATGAAGAATTGGCATAGACTAGAAGAAATGGATACTTCCAGAGAATATTACCTAATGTCTATGCATGTTTGTATTATAAAGAAACATAGTTTAGCAGAAGTGTAAGTCTGGAGCTGCATATAATATCATGTAGACATGACCTCAAGGAAATAGTCATCTTTTGTAAAGCCTGACATCAGAAACGCACTTTCTGGAGTATCCTATTTTTTTGCTGTGCATTTTTCAGGCAAGGAAAGAGACCAGAGATGTTTTTCCATAATGCTAAACTGGAGACAAGTTAGGTATTCTTGTAATATGTCATGATTTTAAATTTAGTGGATGTTTAGTGATACTTTCTGTAGTATTTGTCTAGGTATATATGTTCAAGGGAGATTTTTAAAAGAGCAAAGGGGAGTTAAAACAACGAGGAGTCCGGTGGCACCTTAAAGACTAACAGATTTATTTGGGCATAAGCTTTCATGGGTAAAATACCCACTTCTTCAGATGCATTGAGTGAAAATTACAGATACAGGTATAAATATATATTGGCACATGAAGAGATGGGAATTACCTTACAATTGGAGAACCAATGTTGAAAGCCAATTTAGTCAGGGTGGATGTAGTCCACTCCCAATAATTGATGAGGAGGTGTCAATACCAAGAGAAGAGAAATTGCTTTTGTAGTGAGCTAGCCACTCCCAGTCCCTATTCAAGCCCAAATTGATGGTGTTAAGTTTGCAAATGAATTGTAGCTCAGCAGTTTCTCTTTGAGGTCTGTTTCTGAAGTATTTTTGTTGAAGTATGGCTACTTTTCAATCTTTTATCGAGTGTCCAGGGAGATTGAAGTGTTCTCCTACTGGCTTTTGTATGTTACCATTCCTGATGTCTGATTTGTGTCCATTTATTCTTTTACGTAGAGACTGTCTGGTTCAGCCAATGTACATGGCAGGGGGCATTGCTGGTACACGATGGCATATTACACATTAGTAGATGTGCAAGTGAATGAGCCTCTGATGGTGTGGCTGGTATGGTTGGGTCCTATGATGGTGTCGCTAGAGTAGATATGGGGACAGAAAAGGCAACGGGGTTTGTTACAGGGATTGGTTCCTGGGTTAGTGTTTCTGTGGTGTGGTGTGAAGTTGCTGATGAGTATTTGCTTCAGGTTGGGGGGCTGCCTGTAAGCGAGGATTGGCCTGCCTCCCAAGGCTTGTGAGAGTGGGAGATCGTTTTCCAGGATAGGTTGTAGATTGTTGATGATGCACTGGAGAGGTTTTAGTTGGGGGCTGTATGTGATGGCTAGTGGTGTTCTGTTATTTTCCTTGATGGGCCTGTCCTGTAGTAGGTGATTTCTGGGTACCCATCTCACTCTGTCAATATGTTTTCTCACTCCCCAGGTGGGTATTGTAGTTTTAAGAATGCTTGATAGAGATCCTGTAGGTGTTTGTCTCTGTCTGAGGGATTGGAGCAAATGTGGTTGTATCTTAAGGCTTGGCTATAGACAATGGATTGTGTGATGTGCCCTGGATGGAAGCTGGAGGCATGTAGGTAAGTATAGTGGTCATTAGGTTTCCAGTATAGGGTGGTGTTTATGTGACCATCACTTATTTGCACTGTAGTGTCCAGGAAGTGGATCATTTGTGTGGATTGGTCCAGGCTGAAGTTGATGGTGGGGTGGAAATTGTTGAAATCCAGGTGGAATTCTTCAAGGGCCTTCTTCCCGTGGGTCCATATGATAAAGATGTCATCAATGTAGCATAAGGGGTGTGTGTGCTAGGAGACGAGAGCTGGGGAAATGTTGTTCTAAGTCAGTCATACTGTGGGGCCATGCAGGTACCCATAGCAGTGTCACTGGCTTGAAGGTATAGGTTGTCCCCAAATCTGAAAAGGTTGTGGGTGAGGACAAAGTCACAAAGCTCAGCCACCAGGTGTGCCATGGCTACATCAGGGATACTGTTCCTGACAGCTTGTTATCCATCCTTGTGTGGAATATTGGTGTAAAGAGCTTCTGCATCCATGGTGGCTAGGATGGTGTTTTCAGGAAGATCACCGGTGCATTGTAGTTTCCCCAGGAAGTCAGTGGTGTCTCGAAGATAGCTAGGAGTGTTGGTAGCATAGGGTCTGAGGAGACAGTCCAAATAGCCAGATAATCCTGCTGTAAGAGTGCCAATGCCTGACATGATGGGGCATCCAGGATTTCCAGGTTTATGGATCTTGGGTAGCAGATAGAATACCCCTGGTCAGGGCTCTAGGGGTGTGTCCATGTAGATTTGTTCACATGGTGTAGCAGGGAGTTTCTTGAGCAGATGGTGTAGTTTCTTTTGGTACTCCTCAGTGGGATCGGAGGATAGTGGCCTGTAGAATGTGGTGTTGGAGAGTTGTCTGGCTGCCTCCTGTTCATAATCCGACCTGTTCATGATGGACTACAGCACCTCCTTTGTCAGCCTTTTTGATTATAATATCAGAGTTGTTTCTGACGCTGTGCAAGGCGTTGCGTTCTGTACAACTGAGGTTATGGGGCAAGTGATGCTGTTTGCTCACAATTTCAGTCTGTGCACGTCTGCGGAAGCACTCCATGTAGAAGTCCAGTCTGTCATTTCGACCGTCAGGAGGAAGTAGGTAGGAGGGTTCCTGTAGGTCAGTGCGCTGTTGAAAATATTCCTTGAGTCAGAGATGGTGAAAGTTAGGCACTCAACTCCCATTCAAATGGGAAACAGGCACCATACTTCCCTGTGTCACTTCCCCCAAAACCTCTCTCTTCCCAAGATTTTATCTTTGATCAAGATTGCTAATGATTGTGCTGACACTGCTCTAATCTGGGTTTCTGAGAGTTGTGTGGGAGCAGTTATTGGCTGACACACTCATTGACAACTCATCTCTGCCCTTACAGGAGGCAGAAGACAGTGAAAGCAACCCTGCTTGTGCCTTGGCATCTAGGTATGTCTAAGGCTGCTGTCTTCCTCTGGAGCAGTGCCACAGGGTTTGGGAAAACTGTATTATTCGTTTGATTTGTATGAGTTTTATAGATATGACTTCCATAGAAAACTACATGATAAAAAAGTGAGGGGGCACTGAGAGGGTTAGATGGCTAATGGTATGAAGCCCAGTTATACTTTTATTTTTTTTAATGCAACCATGAAAGTTTGGTGATATTTTACTTTTCTTGTCTTGATTCATCATGCTAGTGTCTGTAGATATTATGCTATATATGGATGAAAGAGGAAATAGTTAAACAAATTCCCATATCTTTTTATCCCTAGCACATCGATTTTTAAATTAAGATGAATAACTAACTGGACTCAGTTAACCTTTGGGAAAGGGCTTTTAATTATTAACTTAAACAGTAAGTGGGAGTTTTACTTATTCTGGTAAAAGAAAATTAGTTATGCATTTTATAATAGACTAAGGACATTTTATCTGATTTTACCTTTGTATTTCAAATACAAATTATCTTTCAATTTAGTATACAAATGTAACATTTGAACTCGGTGGGCCAAATTCATTCTGGGGGTGCACCATTGATTCCATTCAGATTAGATGAAGGATGAATCTTCCCAATGCCTTTCATTTAGGGTCCTCTTGTAGCCATCTCCCTCTCTCTCACACACACAATTGTGTTAAACATATTTAAGGCAAGAAGATGAGAGTGATTTAAGAAGGTTGATCTAGGAAGCTTTATTCTTCTAAGGCACAACAAAAGTACAATATAAAGGTTGGTATAGAAAAAAAAGTGTTTTAGATTGGATTTAATGTCTAATTTACACATTTCCTACACATATCACAGGAAATAAGCAGTGCTAGAGATGCAACAGGCTAGAAAGGCCTGGGGTAATGCTAAGCCTGAGGAGGTCTGTGCTTAAATAAGGGGCAATGCACAGATATGACAATGCAAAATGAACCACTAACCTGGAAGTGCATCAACAGTTACTGTACTCATTCTGAACCTGAACATGGGGCCACTCTCAGCTGGTAGAGATGGTTGTACATCCATTTCCTCCAGCTGGGGATCTAGCCCAAGATATACATGCTCCACTTCCTCTGTCAGTGTAATAGTCACTCCAAATAGGATCACCATGGTATTCAGGCTCCAAATAGACAGGCAGATTACAGATACCAGAATATTAAACTGGCTCCAAGGATGTATACACCATAACATCAGCATAAGATGTTTAGTTGACCAGGTTTATGCTCGCAATGTCACAGATACAATCACTTTGGAACACAAGGAACTACTAAGACTGTGCATGCATATGAGCTTTCATAATTCATTGTAGGGATGTTGGAAGGTGGATAAAGTGTCAAGGGGGATATTTCCCATTCAGTATGGCAGTAGTGGACAGGTGGCCTGCAAAGAGAGTACCTGACTCAGAAAGGCAGTTAAGCACATGCCTAATTTTAAGCATGTGAGTAATCCTGTTGAAATCAATGGAATTACTAAAGTGCTCCAATTTATGCATATGCATAAATGCTTTGTGGGAATGGGGTCATATACCTTAATTCACAGTGAGAATCAAGTGGAATGAGTGAGCTGAGCGACAATATTAGGCATCAGAAAAAATCAGATAAATATAAATTCAAGAACATAAGAATGGCCATACTGGATCAGACCAATGGTCAATCTAGTCCAATATTCTGTCTTCTGACAGTGGCTGGTTCTAGATGCTTCAGAGGGAGTTGACAGAACAGGGCAATTTATTGAGTAATCCGTCCACTGTCGTCCACTCCCAGCTTCTACAGTCAGAGGTTTAGGGACACGCAGAGCATGGGTTCGTGCCCCTGATCATCTTGTTTAATAGCCATTGATAGACCTATCCTCCATCAAACTTATCCATTTCTTTTTTTGAAACCAGTAATACTTCTGGCCTTCACAACATTCCCTGGTAACAAATTCCACAGATTGACTGTGCATTGTGTGAAAAAGTACTTTCTTATGTTTGTTTTAAACCTGCTGCCTATTAATCCCCCTTGGTTCATGTGTTATGTAAAGGGGTAAATAAAACTTCCTTATTCACTTTCTCCACACCATTCATGATTTTTGTCGACCTCTATCATATCCCCCTTCAGTCATCTCTTTTCCAAGATGAAAAGCCCCAGTGTTTTTAATCTCTCCTCATAGGAAGCTGTTTCACATCCCTAATAAATTTTGTTGCCCTTCTCTGTACCTTTTCCAATTCTAATATATTCCAATTCTAATATATCTTTTTGAGATTGGGCAATCAGAACTGCATGCCATATTCAAAGTATGGATATACCATGGATTTATATAGTGGCATTATATTTTCTGACTTATCTATCCCTTTCCCAATGGTTCCTAACATAGTTAGCTATTTTGACTGCCACTGCACATTAAGCAGATGTTTTCAGAAAACTCCAAGATCTCTTTCTTAAGTGGTAACAGCTAATTTAGACCCCATCATTTTGTATGTATAGTTGGGATTATTGTTTCCAATGTGCATTACTTTGCACTTGTCAACATTGAATTTCATCTGCCATTTTTCTGCTCAGTCACTCAGTTCTGTGAGATCCCTTTGTAACTCTTTGCAGTCATCTTTCGTTTTAACGATCTTGAATAATTTTGTATCCTCTACAGACTTTGCCACCTCATTGTTCACCCCCTTTTCCAGATCATTTATGAATATGTTGAACAGCACAGGTCCCAGTACAGATCATTGGGGGACCCCGCAATTTCCCTCTCTCCACTGTGAAAACTGACCATTTATTCCTACTCTTTGTTTCCTATCTTTTAATCAGTTACTGATCCATGAGAGCACCTTCCTTCTTATCCCATGACTCCTTACTTTGCTTAAGAACCTTTGGTGAGGGACCTTGTCAAAGGCTTTCTGAAAGTCCAGGTACATGATATCCACTGGATCACCCATGTCCACATTTGTCGACCCCGCCAAAGAATTTTAATAGATTGGTGAGGCATGATTTCCCTTTACAAAAGCGGTGTTGTCTCTTCCACAACATATTGTTTAATAATTCTGTTATTTACTATAGTTTCAACCAATTTGCCTGGTACTGAAGTTATTTAAGGAAAAGATCAACAAGATTCTGTGATCACCTCTGGAACTTTTTTTAAAAAACAGCATTATATTATCTATCTGCCAGTCATCTAGAACAGAGGCTAATTTGAGTATCAATTTCTCCTAGTCTATGCCAACTCTTCATTTCCTTCTCTTTGCTATTTAATTCACGAAAATCTGTTGGCCCCTTCGGATGCAGATTTTCCCACCAATAACTTTGCTATTGTACTTCATTTTGTTTCCATGTCTATTTGCCAGTTCTGTGTAGAACTAATGTCTCAAAGAGCAGTTTTATCTGAGATAATAGATTATGGTACAATAATGTATTGAGAGGTAGGAAAACAATGTGACAGAACAATGAAAACAATAAGAGAAAATATGGACACGGTGGAAGAGCTAAATGACTTTTTTGTTTCATTTTTCACAAAAAAGTTTAGGAGTGATTGGACATCTAACACAGTGAATGCCAGTGAAAATGAGATAGGACCAGAGGCTAAAATAGGGGAAGAACAAGTTGAAAATTACTTGGACAAGTTGGATGTCTTCAAGTCACCAGGTCCTGATGAAATACATCCTAGAATGCTCAAGTAGCTGATTGAGGATATATCTGAGCCATTAGCAATTATTTTCAAGAAGTCATGGAAGACAAGTGAGATTCCAGAGGACTGGAAAAGGCAAACATAGTGTCAATCTATAAAAAGGGTAATAAGGACAATCCAGGGAATTACAGACCAGTTAGCTTAACTTCAGTACCTTGAAAGATAATGGAGCAAATAATTAAGCAATCAGTTTGCCAGCACCTAGAAGATAAGGGTATAAGTAACAATCACCATGGATTTGTCAAGAACAAATCATGTCAAATCAACCTAATAGCGTTTTTTAACTGCGTAACAAGCCTTGCTAATGGGGGAGGTGTTAGATGTGGTATACCTTGACTTTAGTAAGATTTTTTATACTGTCCTGCATGACCTTCTCATAAACAAACTAGAGAAATGCAACCTAGATGGAGCGCATTATGGAGTGCATAATTGGTTGGAAAACCAGTCCCAGAGAGTGGGAACAATGTGGCTCACAATCAAGCTAGAAGGCCATATCAAGTGCGGTCCCACAGGAAGGAGTCCTGTGTTTGGTTCTATTCAATATCTTCATCAATGATTTAGATAATGCAAAGAATGTACACTTATAAAGTTTGTGCATGATATCGAGTTGGGAGGGGTTGCAAGTACTTTGGAGGATAGGATGAAAATTCAAAATGATCTAGACAAACTGGAGAAATGGTCTGAAGTAAATAGGATGAACTTCAATAAGGACAAATGCAGAGTACTCCACTTAGAAAGGAGCAATCAGTTGCACACATACAAAATGAGAAATGACTGCCTAGGAAGGAGTACTACAGAAAGGGATCTGTGGGTCATAGTGGATCATAAGGTAAATATGAGCCAATACTGTAACACTGTTGCAAAAAAAAGCAAATATCATTCTGGGATGTATTGGCAGGAGTGTTATAAAGACAAAAGAAGTAATTCTTCTGTTCTACTTCACGCTGATTAGGCCCAAACTGGAGTATTATGTCCAGTTCTGGGTGCCACATTTCAGGAAAGTTGTGGACAAATTGAAGAAAGTCCAGAGAAGCACAACAAAAATGATTAAAGGTTTGGAAAACATGATCTATGAAGTCAAGTATCAGAGGGGTAGCCATGTTAATCTGGATCTGTAAAAAGCGACAAAGAGTCCTGAGGCACTTATAGAGTAACAGACATATTGGAGCATAAGCTTTTGTGGGTGAATATCCACTTCGTCAGACACATGTGGTGGAAATTTCCAGACACAGGTATAAATATGCTGATTCTTGCCTGCATATTTATACCTGCCTCTGGAAATTTCCACCACATGTGTCTGACGAAGTGGATATTCACCCACAAAAGCTTATGCTCCAATACATCTGTTAGTCTATAAGGTGCCACAGGACTCTGTCACTTTTTACATGATTTATGAAGGAAGATTAAAACTATTATGATGTCCCCTCTTAGTCTTCTCTTCTCCAGACTAAACAAAGCCAATTTTTTCAAAGTACATAAAAGGTTGTTACAAGGAGAAGGGAGAAAAATTATTCTTGTCTTATCCTCAGAGGTTAACAAAAAGCAATAAGCTTAAATTGCTGTTAGCTTTTGTGTCTTTTGCTAGTTCTTCAAGTTCTTTTATGATCTGCCAGAGTTTGACAACTTCAGGTATGTTGCAAAGCCTCACTGTTCACTCAGGCTTCTGGGGAGAGGAAGGTCGCTGTGGGTACCTGTTGTGAGAATTGGGCCTACAAACTTATCCTAATTGTGAGCTCAGCTCTAAAAAGTGTGTGTAAGTTCATAAGATGTCACAATAACCTATAATAACAAATGTTATGGGGAAAAGGTTCACAAAAGAGACAGAAGACTGAATTAGTTCAGCCAAAAAAGCCTGTTGATTAAAAACAAGGACAGTGTTAAGATCATGCCTGGTAAAATGAGACTGAAAATCAATGACCCAAAACTGGTGTGTCAGAAATTAGACCTATTGGTGGACAAAATAGTGAGGGGATGGGCTATTCAATCCATCGCTCCATTTTGGGGGGTCCTTAAAGAAAAATTAGAGCAAGTTTCACCATCATGGCTGCCACCCCCTGCAAATCCAGAGACCCTGGGCCTGTGTCATACAGATCCTGAAAGATATCCTGACCAGTCAGAGCCAGAGAGCGGGACATAGATGACATCACTACCTCTGCTGGCTACGTCTGATTCCCAGAGAGGAATCCTCTCTGGACTCCTGTGGAACCAACTCTTTGAATTTTTCCATAGACTGCCACGAATTATAGTCATACCGGCTCAGGAGTGTCTGTTGATTGGCCGCCCTGAGCTGCAAGCCTCCGGCCGAGTACACCTTGCACCCAAACAAGTCTAGGCGTCTAGCGTCCTCTGATTTAGGCGCCGGGGCCTGCTGACTGTGCCACTCCTTCTCGTTGACCGAAGCCATGACAAGGGAGCACAGTTGAGGGTGCATATAGAGGTACTCGTATTCCTTTGAGGGGACAAAGTACTTCCTTTCCACCCCCTTAGCCATAGGTGGAATAGAGGCTGGTGATTGCCAGATTGTCTTGGCATTGGCATGTATAGTTCGTATGACTGGGAGGGCCACTCTGGACGGTGCCTCCGCAGATAGAATGTCCACCACAGGGTCCGCTACCTCCACCACCTCCTCTACCTGGAGGTTCATATTGCGCGCCACCCTGTGGAGCAGTACCTGGTGGGCACAGAGGTCCATAGGAGCAGGGCCTGAAACCATAGTCCCCGCCGCTGCCTCCTCAAGCGAGGATGAGGAAGATACCCCCGGGACTAAGGGATCCTGCGTGAGCTCCTCTTGTGGAGAATCTTGTTGCTCAAGGTCCACCATGCTAGGAATGTGGGCCTGTATTGGCGCTGGAGCAGTCACCTCAGAACCCCCCTGGGGGGCGGGAGAGCGAGACACAATGGTCTCCGGTACTCGGGGCTCTGAAGGGGTGGAACGGGAAGCCCCCGAAGGAACCCCCTGGGCCTGATGGTATGCCCAGGGGGTCCAAAAAGACCACTGTGAAGGTTCCTGGCCCGGGTCCTAACCTTTGTCCAGCCACTGGCCTGCACCGCCCTCATCCTGGTCCTGGGCGTGGTAGCCACCCTGCGAGCGAGATGACGGAGCAAGACGGCCAAGGCAGTGCTGTACTCATCGGCACTGACTTCCCCAGTGCTGTACGGTGCCATGCTGCCAGGGACCGGTGGCGTGATGCAGAACGGTACCGAGACGTCGATCAGTGCCTGCAGTCGTATCGGTACCGGGAGCCTGATCTGGATCTCGATGGCGACCTCCGGCGAGATCGGCACCGGGATCGGCTCTGGGTCAAGTGCCGCTCTGACCGGTACCTGGAGCAGTACCAGGAGTCCGATCGGTACTGGCCGTAACACGATTCGGATCTTCGCGACCCAGAGCGGCATCGCGAGTACGACCGGTGCTGAGAACGAGATCGGTGCCAGGACTGCGAGCGACGCTGTGATGGGTGCCGGGACCAAGATCGTGACCAGGACCGGTGCTGTCCTTGCTCGGCGACGGTGGTCACCTCAGGGACGGTTTTCCCTTTGACTGCTCCGCCCACACCGGAGGTGCAGCCGGCTGCAGAGGAGTCGGCTCTGTGAGCACGATCAAGTCCCGCGCCATTGAAAAGTCTCCGGTGTGGAGGGCAGTTTCAGCTCGACAGTGGTGTGCACCGGGAAGCTTACATGCACTAGACTCAACGGCCCTTGCGGCGCCAGAGTCGACGGTGCAGGAGCCATTACTTGACCTATGTGCTCCGGCAATGGACGCAGCTCCAACTGCGGTGCGGGAAGCTTCACTGGCTGTCGAACCGACAAACAAGAAGCGGCCAGCACCTGCTTGGGCTGCTTCTTCTTCTGGCCCAGAGATAGGGACTGGCGCAGTGGTGGTGGAGGTACCGGGGAGATCTGGCTCCGCGAGTCTTTAGCAGAGTCCAAACGCGGTGCTGGACCAGTTGGTGCCGCAGGGGCACTCCGCACTGAAGATGACAGTGCCGAGTCCCGGCGCGCGGAGGAAGGGACCAGGCTAAGTGCCGCCTCCATAAGGAGATGCTTCAGTCTAAAGTCCCGCTCTTTTCTGGTCCTCGGCTTGAAAGCTTTGCATATGCAGCACTTGGCCGCTTGGTGGGATTTCCCCAGATACTTTAGGCAAGAATCGTGGGGGTCTCCCATTGGCATCGGCTTCAGGCAAGCCGAGCAGGGTTTGAAGCCCGGAGACCCAGGCATGGGCCCTGTACCCGGACAGGGGAGAGGGGAGAAGGCCCCGTTCCCCCCCCACTAAGTAAACTAAATCCAACTATACTAAGTAACTATTAACAACTACTAACAACTAATCAGAAACTATTAAAAGGTACTAAAGTGAATACTAGGGAGAGTGGAGATCAGCTAAGCTGCGCTCCACAGTTCCAATGACCGTCACAGGCGGTAAGAAGGAACTGAGGGGGTGCTGGGTCAGCTGGGGCATATATCCGGTGCCATGAAGGCACCACTCCAGGGGGCGCCTCAGCTGACCCACCGAGTGTTGCTAGGGTAAAAAAATCACACACCTAATTGGAATCGATATGAGCAAGCACTCGAAGAGGAAGCTTGCATTTTCTATCTTTGCTGTTCTTTTCTCTCCCCTTTTTGCATGTATTTGTCTTCTAGGAACCAAGATGGGATTATAACAACAGCAGCAACAATGACAGCTCCAGCCCATCATAGCTAACTTCTCTTTTCCCCAAAAGGACACTTATTGCACTCTTTAATATCATCTAAGAGATTGTCACACATGGGTTTTTTTCCTTTTAAAAACTCCCTCCAGCTAAATGGAAAGGGAACAAGGTATGTTGCTAAAATGAAAGACACTTCATATTTCAGAGGCTTTAACAGTCTTTTCTTCTTTTGTGTATTTTTAATAAAGGGTTTTAATAAAGGATGTTTAATGGTGTGTTTGCCAGGAATACTAAATCAGGCTGAGGTTTCTATATACCAAACCTTGAATCTTCGTTTGCAGCTGTTTAATATTGGACAGTGACTGGATTATATTCACACTGTTGACTCTTTTGGCCCTAATATTCCATCTAAATTAATGTAAGGGATCACTGTTTGTTGGGAACAGTTGCTGCTGGCTTTATTTGGATTAATTGGTTATTTTAATTCATAGCAAAGGTGCGTTAGATCATTTTTTTTCTGTGTATATAAATAGAAATAGAAACAAACACCTTTTCAAAATTTTATTGCAGCTTAGTAGAAAGAAGGGGTAAGGTAAGGATGGCAAGGAAAAGCTGAAGCGTTAGTGTTTATTGAATGGTTTGGAAACAGTATCACTCTATTAGTTGTCATTAATATTCTAATAAAAACAAACCATATAAGTATGAACTGGGGAACTGACAAAACAATAGCGCTGTTGAACAACCTTCTCCATCTGACCTCTCCATGGTTATTATTAAGGGTTAAGTTTCAACAAGCAACATTCCTTTGTCTTATAAATGAGCTGCCATGGCAGTGATTCCTGAGCTATGAGAAAATGTTTCCCTTGGTTTACAGGTAGGTTAATATTGGAAATTCCTATGTATGTTGAAATACATCACTGTTTGTTCTGATAAGGAAAAACACTTTAGTTTAGTTTTTAATCTCATGTTTAGGAGAAGTGCATCATTATGACTATTTCCCATTTCCCCATTCAGCCAGATTCAATAACTACAGATACAGACATCAGAACAACCTTTACCTTGATAAATCTGCACGTTGTGTTTAAAGGTAATCTGCAAAGTTACAAAAGAATGGGGTTGGTGTCCCAGTTTTTTTCTTCTGTATGATATATAGAGAAGGCCCGAGAGGATTTTGTTTATTAAAAGCTTGGGTTTTTTTTACAGTAGAAATTAAGGTCTTGTCTGCCCTTAAAGACATGATTGTAAATGGAGAGCTAGGGAAACTGTGAGCTCACAAGAGTCATGAAACTGAAACTTAAGCAATTGGGAGAAGGGATTTTAGTTGAACGGCTAAACTCTGTTTTGGTCTGTTATGCTTAACACCTGCTCTTTGTTAAGGATTCAATCAATCTTTTCCATTCAGTTAAGGCTTCCGTTGATTTCAGTGAGAGCTAGAACAGGTTCTTGGTATATGAGTTCACTAGTAGGGAATACCAAGGAACAAGAGCTCCAGAGGTTTGGGGGGTTTGTTGTCACCCACCTCATAGTAGCTGGTTTGGGCCTACCTCACTGAACACAACCTTCTTACGGGTCTATTCCTGCAGTCAGTACTCAGGGAAAACTCCCACTGGATAAAATTCTGAGATCTCTAATAGAGTAATGGAGTTTTGCTCCACTAAAGACTGAATATTTTGACCCAAAGGGAATTATGCTTGAGAAATGACTGCAGGACTGTGCCTTTTCAAAGGGCATGCTGCTCAGTAGTTGACTTGTGCATGTGTTATTTGGTATGGTTTAATCTCTCACAAACCCAGGAATTTACAACATTTGCAGCAGATGGAATCTAAATACAAGTGTATTAATCAGTGGCTTTTTCAACACACTGACTTTGAGAAAAAGTGCAATATCAAGAGATATAAATATTTATGTTCCATTTGGGGGAGACTATGTTCTATTAAAACAACTAACAGTTTTTTAGAAAAGAAAAATCCTTATTACAAAATATACTACATATTTACCCAGTCTGACACGCTGACATAATGTAGGGGAGTATGATCTTTGGCTCTGTTTATAAGAGTCTTAAGAGGACTAACTATGTTAGTCTGAATATGAAATAGAAATGAAGATTTTTAACAATGTATTTCTCATGCATTTCCCCCCCTACCAGTTCCATGAATTCTGGAATATTGTTGCTACCACTATATCATTATTTTTCCATATCACTGTTAAGGAAAATACTTAGAGATCCTTTGGCTGAAACTCGCTGTAGAAACACATTCACATCTCTGTGGGTTTTGGGGTCCAACTCTTTCTGCCAGTAAGAGCACAGGATTAGGTCAAATGTTCTTAAATACTGGATACATTAACATGCATAGTGTACCAGTGTTCAAACTGTTAATTATAGTCTCATTTATCCAGCACTACAAGGATGTTGCATCAAAAGACATCTGTAATTAATCATTTTCAAAAATGTAATTGAAAATGATTTGATACATTTTTATCATCTTATATAAGAAATGGGTATTATTTGTTCTACTCTGACGAATGAAACAAATAAGCTGTTGCAGAAGTTTTCTGTAATGCTGGAAAGTAAACGTACCTCCAATAGTTTATGATGGCTTGAAATCAAAGTTGGTAGATTGCCTAAAAATTCTTACTTCCTGTTGAAAGCACATTCAGCACACTGGGACACATTTGTCTGGATGTGATATGTAAATGGTCTACATTTTTTATTTACACTAAATTTTCAGTGATTCCTGTTATTTCAAACCACGTACACCCACACAACTATGGTTACTTGGAATCAGTCTTGACTGGAATATATCAGGAGTAATTGGGTTGGTATGCCATCTTTTGTTGATAATTGGAAACTTTTGGATCCAATACAAAAAGTTAACAAATTCCCTGTACTTAGCCATATGTTTTAGAAGTTCTTGCAACAGCAATTTCAGGTCATTTGTCTAGCTGGAATTGGAGAAGAAACATATGGCTACTGCTTATGTCCCGCTTTACTATTCTTAAGAGTATAATTTCATAAACAGAAAAGAGGTTGTTAGCTGGTAAATTATTCATAGACCTGGTTGGAATTGTATCACATGCACAGGGAATATTGAAAAGTCTTGTTTTTATTAGAGTACTTTTGGAATAGCTGAGGCAGAGATAACTTTCTTTTTCAGCAAGGCAAACAAAACACTACAAAGCAATTCATCTTATTTAAACTTAAACTATATGACAAAATATTAAGTGAATTTTTTTCATATTTGATTAAGAATGGAAACCTTGCTAATAGATAAATCATGGATTATGATATTACAGACTCTGAGTTTTGTAGATCTAAAATTTGGTGAGTAGGTAATTAGAGTTCACATGTACAGCATAGATTACTGTTGAGTTTATTTAAAGCCTACATCTTACTTAAGACTATTCTAGTCTCCAGTTCTCATGAATTCTATAAGGCCTTCACTGTTGCATATTACTGTATTCTTTGGTGCCCTCAAGTGGTGAAATTGTCCAGCTACTTTAAAATGCAGGGATCAAAAATTGTGATACCCATCAAATATATCATAGTAGGACCGAGTCAGTCAGAATTGGTGCTAAGCACTGTACACACAACAAAGAGATGGTTCCTGTCTCAAATTGCTTCCAGTCAAAACATTTTACATTTATAAAGAAAAAAAAAATACAGTAAATCCTAAACTGCTTTCCAGATCAGAACCAAAACACCAGATAAGAACCTGAAACTCAATCTGAATTTTGCAAGTGGCCGCTACCTTTATAATAGGCTAACACCAAAACTCCATATCCAGCCACCCTTAAGATATTGGGGGTAGAAAATACAGATCCAGATCTGAATTTTGTGGCTAGGGTCACTTATATTTCAGATGATAGCTCAGCAATTTGCTGTCCATAGTTCCTGAATGAGGGCAGAGGCTGTTCCAGTTGTGGGAGGGGCAGTATTCACGAAAGAAGGACTGGGACAGAGAGATTGAGCCTCCTCTGCTATCTGGATCTCTGCTTATGGGAAAGAGAGGTATACCCATTCCTTTGCACCACACTGTCTGCTCAGACTATGTGAGTGAAGGGACCCCACATTCCCGCTGCTGATGGGAGAACTTGAAAGGGTGTGAGAGAGGAACAGACATAAGGCACAGCAGAGGCAGAAAACATGCAAGTGTTTGAAGAGTCCCTCAAAAAACAGAAAGATCTTTCCCCTGAGATGGCTCTGGACCTTGGCCCAGAACCAAACCTTTTCTCTGCCAATGGTAGTGATAGCTTTCAGGAGGCCTGATCACACACACCTTCCTGGGTGGCAGATGCACATGGCCCTCACCTTGCTGCGTGAGAGGAAGGAAGCTGAGACATGGCACTTTTTAAATTGAGTTTGTTTACATTTTGTAGAGTCACTCAGCTGCAGCAATGAAACTACACCAGTGTTTGCCGTTTCATTGTTTGGTTGTCATACATTAGCACATACGGCCATGTTTTAAACACAGTTTGTTTGTCTGGGGTTTTCTTAGTTCATAAAAATATTTTGCCAGACCTTGTAAAACTATTTTTAAAAAGTAAGCATTGGACTTATATTACTGCACAGCATCCTTTGAAAATGATGGTTGCTCATATACTTCTTATGGTGGAACAAAATCCAATTTTCTACTCAAATATATTAAATGGAATAGAAGGGTAGACAAACATGTTACTTAAATCTTTATAGAACAAAAATAGATTTAATTCTTCAGCCCCATTTGAAACAAGTGTGAGGAAGGGGGGAACCTAGGGATATTACAAAAGAGTTATTTTAAAGATGAATTATTTCCCAATTCGTTGGCAAAGAATGTTCAGTATGTTTTGACTGATCACACATTTTCTGAATACCTTGTTTAAATTAGAGTTAGAGTCCTGGCAAATAAAAGGCACTGCCTTAGAGGTGAGGAAAGACTTCATCCAAATAGTTGAAATATTAGGTTTGTTGCCAATGACTCTAAATTTAAAAAAAAGTGTTGAAATAATGTTAAAGGTCTAATTTAACTATCAGCTATGTTAGTGCGTTATTTGACCACAGAGCTACTTGATCTAAACAGTTGTTGAATTTTCACTATATCCACTTTTTGTGAGGTAGATTTATTGCATAGACATTTCATTCAATTCTAGAGTTTATTCTCACAGTCCTTCCTCACATGAAGTCCCGTGGGCACAAGATTACTGATGTGAATAAGGACTACTTATATGAGTGTTCTAGGACTGGGCCACTGGTTTCTGGTTTAGAGTTACACTTTACTTGTGTAAAACTTTACACATGTTGTTGACCTCTATAAAGCAAAGGTACTATGTGGTTAGAAATGATGTGTTTTCTATTCAGATAAATAAATTTCTATACTATGTTTTAAAAAGGAGTTTTGCCACTGATGGTTTTGTACTGGAAAGTTGTACTGCATTAGTACACATGAACAAAATGGGTAAAATAGCTAGTTCATGTAGAGGTAGTTCATATAATTGCCTTTTCTTTGGCCACATAGGTATAAGTAGAATGGAGGACATAGTGGGCTAAATTATCTGTAGGTGTGAACTAGTGCAGCTCTGTCGACTAAGGGACACATTTGAAAATCTGGCCGTATGGAAAGTGGTGGATACAACACTATGAAAATCTGGTCAACTTGTGACTTCTGAGCAACTGGCCCCCAAATTCTTTTGGAAAGTTGGCCCTTATTGTGGCTGCACCACTTTACAACAGCAGAGGATTTGGCCCTATCCGTTGGATCTGCTTTCTGAACCTTATGATTTTTGGGGGCAGAAGAAAAAAAAATGAAATTTTGTTCATTTCCCCATATGGTCCCAGTGCCTGTTCTGCAGGGAAAGGAAAAGTCGGGCTTTTGTTTCTGAGACGTCTCCTAAAGCAGGGGTTCTCAACCTTTTTCTTTCTGAGTCCCCCCCCAACATGCTGTAAAAACTGCACGGCCCACCTGTGCCACAATAACTGGTTTTCTGCATATAAAAGCCAGGACTGGTATCAGGGGGTAGCAAGCAGGGCAATTACCGGGTCCCCATGCCACAGGGGCCCCCACAAAGCTACACTGCTTAGGCTTAAGCATGGGTAGCCCTGGATAGTGGGACTCAGGGCCCTGGGCTTCAGCCCCATGCGGTGGGGCTTCAACTTACTACTTTGGGCCTCAGTGAGTCTAATGCGGGCCCTGCTTGGCAGCCCCCCTGAAACATGCTCATGGCCTCGCAGTGGGCCCTGGACCTTTGGTTGAGAACCACTGTTCTAAAGGGCATCGCCCCAAACACTCCCTTGTGTTGCTTATGATTAACACTGGCCGTGCCCTGGACACATGGTTTCTGTTACAAAAGCCTTCCAGATTACTTTAGTTGGCTCTCACTATATACAAGAAATAGGGAGAATGCTCCACACCAGAACTTCTTACCACACATTCAGCTTCTTAGAAACTTCCAAATCTTCACTATATTCAGACTTTGTCCTGACCTTCAAGACCCTTCACATCTCTGCTCCTCACTAGTTATCCATTATTGCAGCACTGCCAACTCCAAGTGTTCAAAAATCATGAGACTGGCTTAAAAACAATATGTTTGGGGTTTGTCGTTTGCCCTTCTGTTTGTGAGCGGTTGGCGTTGATGTTTTTAAGCTTTTTCTCACAACCATGAATTAAACTATTAGACTCTCACATAATGATATGATTGAAGGAGCTAAGGCTTTAAGAAACATCAAGGGTGGAATCCTGGTCCCACTGGAGTCAGAGACAAAACACCCACTGGCTTCAACCAAGTTATTTTCACCCCAGAGATCATGAATCTTGTAATAAAAACACAAGAATTAGCAACACCGTATATTCTCTCTTGCTGTCCTCCCTCTTCCCATGAAACAATGCAAGCCTCAATTCCCTGTTTGTCCACTCCTCTCACAGCCTTCTCTGTGCTTTTCTCATTGCCACTCTCTATGCAATGAGTGCCCTTCCTGAACTGGTCTTTATGGCACTCCTTCAAATTCCTCCTCAAGTCCAGCTGTTCCTGTGATGTCTCAGTGAGTTCAACAGGATTTGTACATGTGCATAATATAACTTATATGCATAAATGCTTGCAGATTCAGACCTTAATCCATATACTGTTCAGGGCAAGGACTGTCTTGCCTTATATCTGTAGGTCTATTTACAAAACGCGGGCAGTCAGGTAATACAAATAACAAAATGTTAAGAGAGATGGCCCATACTATACATATTTATCTTCACACCACTCCTGGCAAGCACTTTGACTTATGTTAGTAAAAATTTCTGTTCGGATATTTCAGAAGAGACATTTTTCCTGCACTCGACTCAAACATTGATTGAATAATTGTATTCAAACTTTCAAAATAATTCAACTTTGGGTTTAGGAGTGGCTGGAAAGTTTGAGTAGATTATATCACTGAAAAAGGTGGGTACTAATGGAAAAGTGCATCTGATCCTTAGCTATAGCCTCAACTACCAGTTAACTCTGTTCTCTGCAAATAGAAACAGATCATTAACCTAATTTCACCACTGGGATGCATTAAAAAGCGAAAATATTGAACTTCTCAGGTCTCCACAGGAAGGATGGAGGCAGTACACAGGCTGACACTTTCTATCTTTAAGTTGGGCATTTTCCCCACAGTGATGGCATCAGCCCAGTTGTGCTGTTTAATACCAGGTTGCTTGTTGCCAGGCTGATTTCAACATTCACTTTTCAGAAAATAAAAAAAGCTTCACCTTTTATTTGCTGCATGCCTCTGGTATTATTCTGATATATTGCTAATCAGTTAGTTATACTGAAATGCCACATGTCACAGCAGAGTGGTTTGGCACTCAGTGTATGGCTGGCTATTTTCTGAGTTTGCTTCAGAAGAGAAAGAGTGAGGATTTCTTTAGAATCCCAAGAACTCTTACAGGCTATTTGTATAAGTCACAGGCTAAGTGAACACTAGGAACTTGGCTGGCTAATGCTCTGGCAGAGAGTCCCGGTGGTACAGACAGCCACCCGCACAAGTTGTGGGGGCAGAAAGTGGCCACAGCCTCCTCTCTGCTGGGGAGGGCAAAAGAACAATGGAAGGCCAGCCTGGCCCCCAAAGTGGGTGACAATGTCTGGAAAAGGCCCATGGTGTGCAGGATCACCCTGCATCAGTGTGTCCCTACAGCAGGTCAACTTTAGGACCCCATGGAAATAAAAGCTACCCTTGGAGAACACTGTACTGCACTTTAAAGGGCTCACTAGTGCAAGTCACCTGTGCCAGCGTCACAGATTCTGGCCCTATTACTGTGCATTTTGGGGGCCATGCTAGGACTGTTTTGTTTCTTTTTGATGTATCTAGAAGTCACTGCTTGGGGCCAGTTACAAGCCTCCCTGGCAGGGCCGGCTCTACCTTTTTTGCCACCCCAAGTGGCGAAGCAAAGAAAAAAAAAGCGGCCCCAGCAGTGCCACCGAAGAAGAAAAAATGAAAAAGCTGCCGCCGAAGTGCTGCCGAAGAAGGGGGTGGGAATTTTTTCGGAGTGCCGCTCCAAGAATGGACAGAGTGCTGCCCCTTCAGATTTGCCGCCCCAGGCACCTGCTTCCTTAGCTGGTGCCTAGAGCCGGCCCTGCTCCCTGGTATAAGTTTGGGGTGTTTTCTGGCCCTTTCTGGGAAGTCAGATTTGGGACATTTAGGGATGATTTTTGGAGTTCTGGGGGATAAAAATGTTTTCAAAAGTAAGACAGTTCTCAAGCTATCTCAGAATGATCTGGATTACTTTGAATACTGTTTCTGGCTACTAACGCAATCCTTTTGAGTTTGTAGAGACTATTTTAAGGACTTTTTTGAGATTCAAGTTTTTAGAAAAAAGTTGCAGAACACACATAAAAAGGGGGGAGGGGGCAATTAGTTTCCATTTGGTGTAGAAACCCTACAGGATTGAATCCTGTTTCAAGTTTACACATCATATAGGATTGAATCATGTCATTTTGGTTAAAGCCAAATCTGGGCATTACAGAAAACGGAGGGCCTGATTCTTATCTACACTACAGCCCCTCTGTACTGTTGACTAAGTAAAGGAGCCTTCCAGTGAATCTACGGGATTGTCTATACAGCAGCATAGTGTGGACTACAGGGGTGTGAATGGTAGACCAAGCTAATGTATTGCACTCTCACTGCCCTATATGAAGCCTGCTGGCACAAACTAAAAGGTCCAGGACTACATAAACACAAACAAGGTACATTTTAGTTTGGACTAGTAAGGTCTACATAGGGGGTAGTTAGAGTGCAACATGTTAGCTTGATCTACATTTCATAGCCCTACTGTCTGCACTGTGCTGTTATATACACAATCCCTAAATTACATTTAGTATAATGGAATGGTTGGATTATACTCTGAAGCCTGGGGGTTTATATGTCTTGATCTAAGCCTTATTGCTGAATTAGAGGGTGTTCAGAGAAAGGTGTTGACAATGACAGGGGCATGGAAAAGCTCATTTAAATTGAGATTTAAAAGATTGTGATTGTCATTATTGCTTTGTAGGTCAGCTCCAGTTACTTCCTGAACCAACTTCTGTGTTGCCATGGATTAAGTTGAGAACTACCTCTCCTTAGCTGCTGTAGAACTACCTGCCTCCCCCACCCCCACACACAAATTGTCTCCTCTCAAATCTTGACAGTTTTCTGTGTTAGCAGTTTGGTTCCTCTCCAGTTAAGGTGCTGGAGCAAGTCCTTCTGTACAGGATCTCCTTTAACCAGAAAGTTCCCCACTTTCTAGTGAATTCAAAACACGTCCCTGTGACCAGGATCCCTACGAGCCACGCTGAGGTTACTCCAATTAGGGTGAACTGCAAAGAATGGGGTAGACAATCCCCAAAGCTGGTGTATATTCCAATACTTAGATTTACCAAAAGAGCACAAAACAGCTTCTATAATACTTTACTGGTTGCTCAGAAGCCAACAACACAGTTCCCTTAAAGCAACCCAGCCTTAGGCCTCCACACAGACACCCAAGTCAAATATGATGAGGATTAGTGAAAATCTTATTCATCATATAAGAAAGTTCTACCAATCCCAAAGGATCGGACACATTACCTCCTAGGTTAATGAATATTCCAGATTTTACCCAAATACATGCTTATAGCCAATTCTTATTAACTAAACTAAAATGTATTAAAAAGAAAAGAGAGAGAGTATTGGTTAAAAAAAATCAATATACATACAGACCTGCGTACAGTTCTGAGCTCAGTTTCATAGTAGAGATTGTGAGCTTTGTAGTTGCAAAGAGTTCTTTCAGAATTAGTCCATAGGTTATAGTCCAACGTTCATATTCAGGGTGATCCAGATTAGGACTGGTGATCTCAGTCTTGTGACTTAAGCTTCCCCTGCATGAAGCATCAAGCAGATCTGAGATAAAAAGGATCAGGACCCAAGGGGTTTTTATACAGTTCAGGACTTCTCTTGACAAGTTGGGGTCCTTAGGCAAACAATAGGCCAGGGGTTGGCAACCTTTCAGAAGTGGTGTGCCAAGTCTTCATTTATTCACTCTAATTTAGGGCTTTGTGTGCCAGTAATACATTTTAACGTTTTTAGAAGGTTTCTTTCTATAAGTCTATAATATATAACTAAACTATTGTTATATATAAAGTAAATAAGGTTTTTAAAATGTTTAAATTTTAAAATGTTTAAAATTAAATTAAAATGCAGAGCCCCCCGGACCGTGGCCAGGACCCGGGCAGTGTGAGTGCCACTGAAAATTAGCTCGCGTGTTGCCTTTGGCATGCGCCATAGGTTGCCTATCCTACCATAGGCAATCATGGATACTTTAAAGTAGATCTATTTCCTAAGTATCACCCGTAGTTAGCCACACACTTTAACAGAAGGCAGTTGCCTGTTTTCCACCATTCGTAGGTGATTTGCTACACATTTCAAAGAGAGATGAATACAGTGATATCACTATGTTTACAGTTCATTTAAATGTTAATATTTCCTTTTGATATCTGAACTAACAGAATACAGCACAGATAGGGACTGCTTGAGTACATTGTTAACCTCTAACAATACACAAAAACACAAACATTATCTACCAAATGTCTCAAAGGGTTGAATTTGGGTCATTTATCCTGCAGGATACTTAACCCTTTCTGGCCAGATGTCACAGTCCTCTTTATACCACTTTCTTATTTACATAGTCAGACTCTCAAGAGCCACCTTTCTTGCTGGTCTTGCACATGGGACCTGGAAGTTACTATAGGTGCCCTGGACTTAACCTTTTTCCTAGCAGGCAAATTTAGCTTCCAGGATTTCTCCTAATACTCCTCCCTGTGTCACTGATAGCCATACATACACCCACCAGAGGTTCCTCCCCAGCACTTGCTAGCAGTTTCTCTAGCTAGTTCATGAGATCCAACACCTTTACTCTCACAAGCAGCATCACCAAATGATTCTCCTAGTTACCACATATCCAATTAGCAAATCCCTATCACAAGAAGGGGTTTATGTTGACCATTTGTAACCTAATCTTCCAGAGTGCTTTCTGCATTTGTATGTTGGAAGACAGAGGGACAAGCTCCCTTCACCGGGACCTATTTCACCTTGGTCCCCTCCTACCACAAAACTTTGTCTTGGCATCTAAAGAAAACAGTTTGCCATGATGGAGCTTTATGCATCACATCTCTTGCAAGAAAGAGCCTTCACCCTAGATAAATTTGTTCTAATCCCAGAGTGTGAACTGTTCTTGCTAAAATGGTTACTGTGGTACTCTGTACCTCAAAGCAACACCCTGGAACTGCCATATCCACCCTTGTCTTATAATTATGATATATTTCATACAAAGTATGCCATGTAAGATATCATATGAAAAGTCATGGTTTGTTGAAACCCATTGTTCTGTCAAAATATGTATATTGTTAGAGCAAAATCTCATAACTTGATAAACACTATGGTTGTTCCTGAAATAGGTTGTCAGTTTGCTAGTGACATAGAAAGGAGGCGAACCACTCCCAGGATGGTGTTCACTGACCATCAATCAGCAAGGCAGTTGTAATCAAGGGATTTACAATATTGTATGAGGGCTGCCCAAGCATCACACAATGGGGAATTGATCAACCCTGTGACTCAGCAAAGCCCGCCAGGACATGTCTGGGCTATTATTTTCCAGGCACATGAATGGAGGGTATAAAATAATGGGCAGTGGCATTGTACCTTGGCCTTTCTCCTCTCCCACCTATGCTGGAAGCAACTAGAATGCTGGGACGACGAAGACTTCAACTAAGGAGACTGGTCCCAGGCTTAAAAAGGGAAGCCAAATACTGCCTAGTGTAATGCAATTTAAGATTTAGACTGTGTGCTTACCTTTTATTTTCTTTGGTAACTATCTGTGACCTTTTATGCCTATCAATTAAAATCTTTCTGTAGTTAAACTTGTTTTATATTGTACTTAAAACTGTGTGTTTTGGTTGAAGTGCTTGGGAAATCTCAGCTAAGTTTACAAAGGCTTGTGTATGTCCTCTCCACATTGAGGGAGAGGCAGACTGGGTAGTAAACTTACACGGGTCAGGCTTCTGCAAGGCTGAGGAGAACTGGCTGGTGCCTTTCTCTGTGTGATTTATGAGTGACTCAGGGAACATTCATGCAATTTAGCTGGGTGTGGGGCTCCACCTGCTGTTATGCTGAGTGATAACACTTGAGGGTTTTGCTGCGTGTCACTAGCAAACCATTGTGAGAGACATCCCAGGCTGGCAAGTTAAGGGGGCATGGCGGTACCCCAGTTCCAGATTGTACCCCCGTGAACCCATCACAGTTATTACTGTGTCACATTAAGCTGTGATGTGAGACAAACATTTCATTTGAGGGCACCCTGCCTTAGGGGCAAGAAAGGTAGTGGACAAGCTATATAATTCCCAAGCAGAGAGCCTGTGGTCATGACCTATTGCACAGAGTATGTCAAAACTGAAACTCTGCGACTACTTCCTCAAGTTTCCTGGTGCCTTTGGCTGCAAGGGCTTTAGTGCAGCTTGGTTCTCTTCTGCAGCAATTGGGGTCTTTGGTGTCTCAAATTGCTCGACAGCAGGCTGTAGAGCTAAAATCCTTCCAGGAATTAGTCGATGTTCATTGGGTTGTTCATTGTCTGTCCATAATCATGTCCTTTAATTTTAGATGTATAAATAATAAAATACTCTTGGAATGCTTGAGAGAGTTTTCTGATTTTTAATTTCTGTGCATACTAACTCAATAATCTTATCAGCAAGGTGTTTGGCTTGTTAAACTTGCTGAAGTATTTGTTTCTGATAAGCATGATCAAATATCCATTTTTTCTCATGTGGTATAGTATGACACTGCCCTCGGGTGGCCATCAGCATGGTAGCAGCATAGTGATATCCCGGTTTAATATGCTGTAGTGGCAGGTCTAGTGAGACAAATTCTTTGCTGGAATAAAAGGAGCGTCACAGGTTTACACTAGCATAGAAATTGGTCCAATATCTTTTGTTTTGATTCTTGAATTTTCTTCTTCCTATTTTTTTTGAGGGGGGGAGGAAGATGTGCAAGGAGGGAGGGCAAACATGACACACTCATTTGCCTTTTAAAGGTAACATTAGCTGCATCCCATATACTATTTATATTATTCCCTGACAGCTGACGTATTATATAAGATATTTTGTTTATAATAATTCCCACACCCTCATTTGTTAAGCTATCAATTCAGCATGTGCATAATAAGAAATACCAGTATCATAATAACTTTGTATTTTCTTTCATCTTCATTCCAAAAGATATGCAAAATTTAACTTGTGCTGGTATGATATTGAACTGAATATTCAGTTCTGTAAACATCAATTAAATCAATTTGTTTACAGGGCCCATGACAGTATTTATCTGTTTGCATGGTTATTGTGGCTTTACAGTCAGAGCTGATAGGGAAATGTTTGTGTTGCTGAGAAAACAGTAGGCAAAAAAATTACATTTTCAAGAGTTTTTGCTTTTTTCAAAAAAAGTGACTTTTTTGGACACGAGACACACATTTCCTTTAGAAACTTTAGTTTTCACAAGAAAGCCATATTTGTCAAAAACACATTTTGAACAATTGTTTTCACCATATGAATTTTCAGCATTTCTGTCTTTGAGGTACAATAATAAAGTTTCCTCTTGTAAATGATTAGGGACAGATATGTAAAGCCACCCTCCTAGACAGTTGATTAGTGATCCCATCATTGCACAACAAGCGTGCATGTTAACCAGCATAACCCCGGCTTCGTCAATTTTGCCTTCTGCTAGAAGATATCTGCAGTTAGTATCAGTTGTTGGTTTACTATGTTATAACATTTAAAGTTCTCTTATTCCCCAGACACCATACTAGATAAGGCTAGAGTTACATATCAGAGAGGGTTGAGTTTAAAGTCCTGGCAAGAACATGGGTGCTACCAGAAAAATAAATGTTGAAAAAATCAGAGTTAAGTTCATTAACAACATTGATCATGGTCTAAGTACCTGCACACAGAGAATGTGTTATCGGGGGTCTTTAAGTTAGTCAAAGGCATAATGAAAAACACTTGCTAGAAGTCAAAATCAGCAGAGATCAAACTGGAATAAGATGCAGATTTTTAACAGTCAGAGTAATTAATCATTTAAGAAGTTTGCAAAGAGATGTGGTAAATTCTCCGTCACTTAAACTTTAGATCAGGACTGTATCTTTCTAAAAATATATGCTCTAGTTCAACCACAAGTTACTGAGCTAAATTATGGGTAAAATTCTATGATATGTCATGCAGGAGGTCAGAGTAGATCAGTGGTCTCCAAAGTGGGGGTGTGCAAGAGGATCCTTGGGGGTCTGCGGCAGGAGGAGCACTTTTTTTTGTTTGTTTTGCTTCGGCAGTTCGGGCAGGAGTCAGAGCGGCTTTTGGGGAGGGGCACTTCAGCAGTTCGGGCGGGAGTCCAAGTTTTATTTGTATTTTTTTTCCGTTGGCGCAGCAGGGGGTGCATGCTCAAAATTTTTTTACTGATAGGGGTGTGTGATCAAAAAAGTTTGGAGACCACTGGAGTAGATGATTGATATAATGTGCGTGTTTTACCTTAAAATCTATGGCTTTACAAATCTGTGAACATAACATAAGAAAGCCATACTGGGTCAGACCAAAGGTCCATCTAGCCCAGTATCCTGTCTTCCGACAGTGGCCAATGCCAGGTGCCCCAGAGGGAATGAACAGAACAGGTAATCATCAAGTGATCCATTCCTTGTCGCCCATTCCCAGCTTCTGGCAAACAGAGGTTAGGGACACCATCCCTTCCCATCGTGGCTAATAGCCATTGATGGACCTATCCTCCATGAATGTATCTAATTCTTTTTTTAGCCCTGTTATAGTCTTGGCCTTCACAACATCCTCTGGCAAGGAGTTCCACAGGTTGACTGTGCGTTGTGTGAAAAAAGACTTCCTTTTGTTTGTTTTAAACCTGCTCCCTATTAATTTAATTTAGACCCCCTAGTTCTTGTGTTATGAGAAGGAGTAAATAACACTTCCTTATTTACTTTCTCCATACCAGTCATGATTTTATAGACCTTTATCATATCCCCCCGAAAAGTCATCTCTTTTCCAAGCTGAAAAGTCCCAGTCTTATTAATCTCTCCTCATGTGGCAGCCGTTCCATACCCCTAATAATTTTTGTTGCCCCTTTTCTGAACCTTTTCCAATTCCAATATGTCTTTTTTTTTAATATAAGATGGGGCGAACACATCTGCACATAGTATTTAAAATGTGGGTGTACCATGGATTTATATAGAGGAAATATGATATTTTCTGTCTTATTATCTATCCCTTTCTTAATGATTCTCAACATTCTGTTCACCTTTTTGACTGCCGCTGCACATTGAGTGGATGTTTTCAGAGAACTATCCACAATGACTCCAAGATCTCTTTCTTGAGTGGTAACAGCTAATTTAGACCCCATCATTTTGTATGTATAGTTGGGATTATGTTTTCCAATGTGCATTACTGTGTTTTATTTTTGTAATAAACTTAATATTAAAGAGACAGGAAATAAGTGATGGTTAATATTCCATTGTTAATGTTACCCATAGTATTCTCTTTTTTCATCATTCTAAACAATTGAACTTGATCTCTTTGGCAATAAGGAATAGAAGGTCCCAGTGCTGGAAATGGAAGGGAAAAATCCTAACTGGCACAGAGAGGCTGAATGGCTTAACAGTTTTTTCTAGCACTCATTTCTTTGATGGTTGTGCTGTATGTTAGGGTATGTCTACACTACGAGAGTAGTTCGATTTTACTTAAAGCGAATTTGTGGAACGGATATTACAAAGTTGAACGTGTATATCCACACTAAGGACAGTAATTCGACTTTGTGAGCCCACACTAATGGGGCAAGCGTCGATATTGGAAGCGGTGCACTGTGGGCAGCTATCCCACAGTTCCCGCAGTCCCCGCTGCCCATTGGAGTTCTGGGTCGAGCCCCCAATGCCTGCTGGGGCAAAAAATGTGTTGAGGGTGGTTTTGGGTAACTGTCATCATACAACCCTCACTCCCGCCCTCCCTCCGTAAAAGCGCTGGCGGGCAATCAGTTCGCGCACTTTTCTGGTGATTGACAGCGTGGACGCCACAGCACTGCGAGCATGGAGCCCGCTGCAACCATCGCTGCAGTTATGGCCGTTGTCAACACCTCACACCTTATCATCCACCTTTTTCAGAGGCAGATGTTGAGAAATCGGGCGGGGAGGCTATGGCAGCGCGGTGAGGACATTAAGTCTGAGAGGGGCACAGACCTCTCACAAGGCACTGGACCCTGTGCCGTGAACATCATGGTGGCAATGGGTCATGTTGATGCTGTGGAACGGCGATTCTGGGCCTGGGAAACAAGCACGGACTGGTGGGACCGCATAGTGCTGCAGGTCTGGGATGAATCACAGTGGCTGCAAAACTTTAGGATGCGTAAGGGAACTTTCCTGGAACTTTGTAAGTTGCTGTCCCCTGCCCTGAAGCGCAAGGACACCCGGATGCGAGCAGCCCTGACTGTCCAGAAGCGAGTGGCCATAGCCCTCTGAAAGCTTGCAACGCCAGACAGCTACTGGTCAGTCACGAACCAATTTGGAGTGGACAAATCTACTGTGGGGGTTGCTGTGATGCAAGTAGCCAAAGCAATCGTTGAGCTACTGCTCTCAAAGGTAGTGACCCTTGGAAACGTGCAGGTGATCATAGATGGCTTCGCTGCGATGGGATTCCCAAACTGCGGTGGGGCTATAGATGGAACTCACATCCCTATCCTGGGACCGGACCACCAAGCCAGCCAGTACATTAACCAAAAGGGCTACTTTTCAATGGTGCTGCAGGCACTGGTGGACCATAGGGGATGTTTTACCAACATCAACGTCGGATGGCTGGGCAAGGTTCATGATGCTCGCGTTTTCAGGAACTCTGGTCTGTTTAGATGGCTGCAGGAAGGTATTTACTTCCTGGACCACAAAATAACTGTTGGGGATGTGGAGATGCCTATAGTCATCCTCGGGGACCCAGCCTACCCGCTAATGCCCTGGCTCATGAAGCCCTATACAGGTGCCCTGGACAGTGAAAAATAACTCTTCAACTACCGGCTGAGCAAGTGCAGAATGGTGGTGGAGTGTGCTTTTGGACGTCTGAAGGGGAGATGGAGAAGCTTACTGACTCGCTCTGATCTCAGCGAAACCAATATCCCCATTGTTATTGCAGCTTGCTGTGTGCTCCACAATCTCTGTGAGAGCAAGGGGGAGACCTTTATGGCGAGGTGAGAGGTTGAGGCAAATCGCCTGGCTGCTGATTACGCCCAGCCAGACAGCTGTGCGATTAGAAGAGCCCAGCGGGATGTGCTGTGCATCTGGGAAGCTTTGAAAGCTAGGTTCCAGAGTGAGCAGGGTAACCTGTGACTATTCAGTTTGTTTAAACAGAAGCTGAACCTGCCACCGTTTCTTTACCCAGATAATATTGACTATCCTCTCCAGTTACCAACCCCCTTCCAACACACCTTTAAAAATAAACTAAATGAGACTTTGTTCATTAACACCGTTTTCTTTATTAAGGATTTTGTGGTAAAGTGTTGAAACTGGGACGCAGACTGTGGTGGGGAGTGGGCGTAGTGATGGAAAGAACACTTCTAAACTCGAGGAATGACAGGCGCTTGCTCCTAGAGCGGTCCGCAGTGGTGGACTGGTTGTTTCAACAGAGCCTGCCACCTCTCCTTTTCGGGACTGTGTGTGGGGGCTATGTGACTTTGTGGCGAGGGAGGGCGGTTACAGATCCCCTGCTGCGTGGCTCTGCCATCCAGGCTAAGGACCGCTGCATAAGATCTGTAACCGCCCTCCCCCACCACAAACTCACATAGCCCCCCCACACAGAACATGAAAACCACCTGCCAGACTGACCAGGGTGCCTAGTGACTGCAATGTATGTGTGACCTTCTGCTGAACCTGCCCCCGTGTCTGTACCCTGGTAAAGGTGACTGTCCTCTCCAATTACCAACCTTCTTTCCCCCCTTCAAACACACTCTCCTCTAAAAGAACATGACGGAAACAGTAATTAACAGAAACATTTTTTATTAACAACTACACAGTTAGGGGATGAAACTGGGATAGGGGCTTGGGTGAGGTGCTTTTGGAGTGAAGGAAAGGACTTATCAAATCTTTGGGAATGAGAGCCTTCTGTTACTTGAGCAGTCTGCAGGGGTGGAGTGACTGTTTTCATGGCCCCTGCCGCCCCTCCTTCTTGGGACTTTGGGTGAGGGGGGGGATGGGACTTTGTGGCGGGGGAGGGCGGTTAGAGATAGAATGCAGCGGGGCTCTGTCCTCCTGCCTCCGGTCCTGCAGAACATCTACAAGGCACTGGAGCGTGTCCGTTTGCTCCCTCATTAGTCCAAGCAGTGTTTGAGTTGCCTGCTGGTCTTCCTGCCGCCACCTGTCCTCCCGTTCGGTGGGTGATCGCTGGTATTGCGACATGTTCTCCCTCCACTGGGTCTACTGTGCCACCTCGGCTCGGGAGCAGCCCATAAGTTCTGAGAACATCTCGTCCCATGTCCTTCTCTTTCGTCGCCTGATCTGCGCCAGCCTCTGGGAGTGGGATGCCGGGGTAGCTCGGGAGACACCCACAGCTGTGGGATGGGAAAAAGGGAGTGAATTCCTCACAAAGATACATTTTTGTGAACAAGACCATGCACAGCACCTATCACATGCACACTCAGTACAAGGTCGAATTTTCGGCCTTCCCATTGAGTGCCTGGGTCTTGCTGTACAGATCACGCAAGCGGGGCCGGACAACGGAATTCGGCTAGCAGGCGGACATGGTAAGCCGTAGACTTTTGGCTGCTTAAAGCTTAATTTATAGCAGTGCCCTCCTTTCACGTTCCAAGCAATGCTCCTAGCGTTGGCCAGTTCCTGCTGCCAGCAATCCGGCCAGCATGAACTCTGCCCCGTCCCACCCCACTCACGGCTGTCCCCGGGAAAGATCCCTGCATGCTGCCCCTGTCACACCTCCACCGCGTGGCTGTAAACGGCCAGTTACAGTTATGTAAAGGAACAGGCAATCAGTCCCAATACTAACATTCCCCTAATTCAAAGCAGGTCACCATGAGTGATATCACTCTGATGAGGATTTTGGAGACAGAGAAAGACCGCATGCTGCGTGAATGCCAGCAAGCACCAGAGCTGTATGCCGCCATGCTTTGCGAGGCAATGATCCCGGAGTACTTGCTGCTAGCCTGGCACAGAAAAGTTTCCTACCATGGAGGACGCAATAAGGCCGCTCTCCCCAGGAACCTGATGCAAAGGCTTTCACAATACCTCCAGGAGACCTTCGTGGAAGTGTCCCAGGAGGATTTCTGCTCTATCCCCGGACATATTGACAGAATTTTCCAGTAGCTGCACTGGCAACGACTAGAAACTAAAGCACCTAGGGCAAACTAATCATGAAAAACCCATTGTTAAGATACCATTCTTATTCTGTTCAAAATAAATGTTTAAAACACTTACCTACTGATCCTTCCCCTGATTTACGGTCCGGGTTACCGCCTTGGGAGGGTTGGTAGGGGATCTCCGTGAGGGTGATGAAGAGATCCTGGCTGTCGGGGAAATCAGCGTTGAAAGCGCTGTCGACTGCCTCGTCCTCCTCATCTCATTCCTCATCTTCCCCATCCGTGAACATCTCCGAGGAAGCGGCTGTCGACAATACCCCATCGTCAGAGTCCACGGACAGTGGTGGGGTAGTGGTGGCGGCCGCACCTAGAATGGAATGCAGTGCCTCGTAGAAACGGGATGTCTGGGGCTGGGATCCAGAGCATCCGTTTGACTCTTTGGTCTTCTGGTACCCTTGTCTCAGCTCCTTGATTTTCATGCGGCACTGTGTTGCATCCCAGCTGTATCCTCTCTCCATCATGGCTTTGAAGATCTTCTCGTAGATCTTCGCATTCCGTTTTTTTGATCGCAGCTCCGAAAGCACGGACTCATCGCCCCACACAGCGATCAGATCCAAGACTTCCCGATCAGTCCATGCTGGGGCCCTCTTTCTATTCTGTGATTGCATGGTCACCTCTGCTGGAGAGCTCGGCATCGTTGCCAGTGCTGCTGAGCTCGCCACGATATCCAAACAGGAAATGAGATTCAAACTGGCCAGACAGGAAAGGGAATTCAAATTTTCCTGGGGCTTTTCCTGTGTGGCTGCTCAGAGCATCCAAGCTCAGACTGCTGTCCAGAGCGTCAACAGAGTGGTGCACTGTGGGATAGCTCCCGGAGCTATTAGCGTCGAATTCCATCCACACCTACCCTAATTCAACATGGCCATGTCAAATTTTGCGCTATTCCCCTCGTCGGGGAGGAGTACAGAAATTGATTTAAAGAGACCTCTATGTCGAAATAAATAGCTTCGTTATGTGGACGGGTGCAGGGCTAATTCGAGTTAACGCTGCTAAATTTGACATAACCACCTAGTGTAGACCAGGCCTAAGTCACATCCTATTATTTTTGTTATCCCCATGCCTGACTCTGGTTCACTTGTTTGGCTCATGCACCTTGTGGCAGAGCTCTGACCTTGCCCCCGTGGGTCCTGCGCTTCTAGGCAGTTTATGCTAGCTTCAGTGGCTCACTGTGACCCTCCACGTAGCCCTTCTCTCTCTAGGGCCAGGGGTACAGTCTACTGAGCCCTTTTCATCATAAGCCAGCAAGGAGGTTGGTGAGAGAACTCCTACAGTCTCGGTTGTTCCTAGGGGCTTGTTTCAGAACAAGCCTCCTGTCCTGACAGGGGCCTGTCTTCCCCTTCCAGGAGATGTTCCTGTAGTGGTGGGTTGGGGGGAACCTGGGCCGACCCTCTACTCCGGGTTCCAGCCCAGGGACCCTAATAGTAACAGCTGTTGGCAGCCAACCTTTCACTACCAGAGTTGCTACATTTCCCTGGGCCACTTCCCCACAGCTCTCCTGCTTCTCCCTTCTTCAGCCTTACCTTAGGGCTCCCTTATCAATAACTTGAGGGTATCTTCATTAACCAGCCCTTCAACCACACTTCCTCTCCTCTGCCTCTGCTCTACCTGACTGGACTGAGCCCTTTTTATAGTATCAGCGGGGCCTTAATTAGAGTCAGGTGGTCATATTAGCTTAATGGCCTCACCTGACTCTTTGCAGGTTAATTGGAGTCAGGTGTACTCATTAGCCTGGAGCAGCACCTGCTCTGGTTAGTCAGGGAACTGAAAACTGTTAATCCAGTAGCCAGTATATCTGCCTTCTGCTATTCTGCTGTACCCAACTGGCCTGGGTCTATCACAACCTGTTACATTGCCTTTTAGGTTGTAAGATTGCTTGGCCAGGGACTGTCATTGACTTCATGTTTGTACAATGCCTACCACAATGAGTATGTCTACATTGCAGCCTGAGTAGCCACCCATGCCATAATGTCCACCCTGGCAGGGTTACAACTAATATGCTTTCTAAGCAATGTCTATATCAATTTAGGGTTTGTTTGTTTTTTTACAATATCAAATGTCTCCAGTATTAGAAATAAAATAAAAGGAAAAAAGCTAAACAAGACAAAACCCACACCAAGCATGTTCCCAGCATGCCTTTCACCTTGTTACCTAGCAACTCTAATGCACTGTATATTATAGCCATAATTTAAGATCAATGAATAAACTAAGAAGCTAGCTGATATAGTTATGTGTGAGCTTGGATCTATTCCAAAACCACTTCTCATAGTTTACCTGGGTATTAAGAATGCAGAAAGCTTGATATTGATGATAGAAAAGTATTTTTCTATTCTCCCCAGATGCTTTGAATTTAAGTGTCAAAAACTGAAAATGTGACTTTGATAGTCTGAGACTGATTCCATGCATCCTTTTCTATTTGCAACTGCAATATTAGTCATTAAGGCAACCATTTGTATATGTCCAGCAGCAAAGGTTCCCATAACAGCAGAGTCCTCTAAGGTCCAATATTAAATTATTATGCAGTTCTTTAACACATATACCCCACCCCTTTGAAAATTAAAATACAAGATCACATTCGAACTCTAGGTACTGCACAAGTAGGCCTTCTGGTCAATGATATTCTATTATTCAGGGGACTGGACCTGAGGACCTCTCGAGGTCCCTTCCAGTTCTATGATTACATTTCCCCAAACTGAATGGGTCCAAATTTCCTCCTTATTTAACGCATCATTCAGTTTCATAAAGCATTAAGGTACAGCAGGGCATGTCACAGCAATTATTGCCCTTCTCCCAACCAGCTAGACAGCCTGGTACAAAGCTCACTGAAGTTAATAGGACAACAACCACTGGCTTAAAGGGCCTTTGGATCTGGTGTCTTAGAACATTGTTAGTGTGGCAGAGATGCCATCCCAGCACACACACCTCAGGGCAAGGCACAGCACTGCAGTAGCTCTGCCTCAGGTTCTCCAGACTCTTCCCTCAGTTTCCCCAGAAACCTCAGCACACTTAATTTGCAGATATAGCTTAGTCCTCCAGCCAAGGCACTGAGAAAGTCCAAACCCCATCCAGAGCTGCAGAGCCCCCATGTCAAAGTCCAACATAAATACAAACCAGAGGAACCTTCCACCCCATTACACTCAGCTTTCATGCCCCTACCTTTCAGGTGGATACCCGCTAACACACACCCACAGGTACCTGGTAACAAATCACATCGATAACCTATCAGGCCTACCCTCCCACAGGGAGGCTATGACAGCCCACAATCTTCACTCAGCTCCAGGCTTCTCACACATGCTCACTCCCCTTCCTAGCCAGCCTCTAACTGCTCCCTCCAGGCCTGACACCTAGCACAAGTGCAGCAGGGTGGAGCTCACTTGGTGACTGCAGCTCCTCAGCTCCTTCCTGGCCAGTTTGGGTTCATACACCCCGTCACAGCAAGGCATGCTATGGACAGTTTTCTGTTGTGCTCTATTCCTTATTGGGATTGTGGGCCAGATTAGTTAGTCTGCTAAATTCATTTTGTACTATGTAAACCTCACAAAGTGAACCTAAACTGGCCAATGATTCCGCCTGGGAACTCCCTTGTTCAGGGGGAATCTGCCAGCAAAAAGCTAGCGGACCAGCATAGCTTCCTCCAGTGTCAGTTGTGGTGTAATCCAAAGAAGAGGGTGTGGTGGTGTCAGAGTGGGGATGGCAGGGAATGTGATGGATCTGAGCTCCACTACACCTACTCCCCCCTGTGTAGCCTCCATGCTCCCCAAAGTGGAAGCTAAACCCTTGCTGCTCTAACTACTAACAGGGCTGGAGATCAGGGAGCCTCATCTGGCCCCCTGCACCGGCCACTGGCCAATACAGCCATTATTTTCTGTCTCTTCATTATTTTTAAGTAAAAAATAAAATAAAATTATATCAGTGCATGACATTTTTAAAAACATGAACCATTATATTAGTGTAACCATTAGTTGTATGTGGTGCAGTTGTAGCTGTGTCACTCCCAGGATATTAGAGAGACAAGGTTTGGGAGGTAATATCTTTTACTGGACCAACTTCTGCTGGTGAAAAAGACAAGCTTTCAAGCCACACAGAGCTCTTCTTCAGGTCTGGGAACCATTAGTGACAGTTACACAAATTAACAAATACTTACCCTGTTCTTTCTCCATTAAATGTTCCAGACCTATGATTTTAATAATATTTAGTATTGATTTTATTGAACAATGGTTGTTTTAAAATGTAGCTAATTTAATTCATTTGCAAATGAGTTCTCACAGTAATCTCACATATCATTCTTCAATATTCTTCAGTGTGTGTTTGTTGGTCCAATTCAGTGTTCCTCCCTGGGTGGAATGGTCATAAAAGGCTATTGGAGTGTGCGGGGTTGTAAGGCAGTGAAATATTATTGCAATCTAACACAAAGAAAATCTCGCTCCCCCACTCCCTGCATCCCCTCACCTATTAAGGACAAGTATTCTCTGTCAATCTCTCAAAACACACACTGTAACGATGCTGGTTCTGGCAGGACCCAACTGAGAGTGCCAATTCAGGACAAATTGCTTAAAACAGGGCAGTTACAGCCCAAGGCTGGGGTTTTTCCACCTCGAAGGCAAACCAAACCAGCCAGACAAAGAGGACTTTGGTCTAGCCCCGCTGGCTAACCACAAGTCACTCAAGCAATTCTCTTAGACTCTCCAGTTTCCCAGTATCACCACCAGTGCCACTCGTTATGGGGACAGATTGTTATGAAAACCAATACCCCAGTAAAAGAAAAATGGTTCTCTCGATCCCAAAGAACCAAGCCCCAGACCCAGGTCAATATACAGATCAGATCTTACCCACAAATCACGCTGTTGCCAATCTTTTAGAATCTAAAATCTAAAGGTTTATTCATAAAAGGAAAAAGATAGAGATGAGAGCTAGAATTGGTTAAATGGAATCAATTACATACAGTAATGGCAAAGTTCTTGGTTCAGGCTTGTAGCAGTGATAGAATAAACTGCAAGTTCAAAATCAAGTCTCTGGAGTACATCCACAGCTGGGATGGGTCATTCAGTCCTTTGTTCAGAGCTTCAGTTTGTAGCAAAGTCCCTCCAGCGGTATGAAGCAGGATTGAAGACAAGATGGAGATGAGGCATCAGCCTTTTATATTCTTTTCCAGGTGTAAGAACACCTCTTTGTCCTTACTGTGGAAAATTACAGCAAAATGGAGTATGGAGTCACATGGACAAGTTCCTGCATACTTTGCTGAGTTACAAGGCGTATCTGCCTTCTCTCCATGGGTCAATTGTATAGCTGATGGTCCTTAATGGGTCATCAAGCAGGCTAGGCAGAGCTAACACCAACTTATCTGGGATGTTTCCCAGAAGCATAGCATAAGTTTGAAATACAGACAGTATAGAGCCAATATTCCTAACTTCAACTACAAAATTGATACACACATATAGACAGCATAATCATAACCAGCAAACCATGACCTTGTCTTAGACACCTCATTTGACCCCCTTTATACAAGATTTGGTGCCACTACAGGACCTTGGTTGCAACCATGTTCTATATGGTCCCAGTTCAAGTCAATAACGTGACACACACATATGACATAGACTTATCATCATTGATACATTTTTTACTCTTACTTCTTTAGTGAATGAAAGGAGGTTGTGGGAATGTTTGGCTTCTGATAAGGGGTTTCCAACCTGAAAAGTTTGAGAAATTCTGCTTTGATTCCATCCCTTGTGATTTTTAATGAGCAGTGGGAGGTGATCATGGTCTGCTTATCCTCTGAAAGATATTAGCTTTCCTATGCAGACATGCTTCATCTTGTTGTCTATGGCAGGGCAGCCATGTTTATTCATTTTACACTTGCCGATAGGTAACACATTTTTATTCACACACCTCTTAGAATTCTTATCAGCCTTTGTAACAAAGTGGCCTGTGGCGGGACACTACTGAGAGTATTAATTCAGGACAAATTGCTTAGAGCAGGCAGGACCGGCTCCAGGTTTTTTGCCGCCGACGAAGCAAAAACCCCCCCCCCAGAGTGCCACCCCTTGAAAAGTGCTGTGCCGCCCCAAGCACATGCTTGGAACGCTGGTGCCTAGAGCCGGCCCTGAGAACAGAGCAGTCACAGCCCAAGGCCGGGGGCCCTTCACTACTAAGGCACACCAAACCAGCCAGAGAATCAAACACGTTGAGCTACATGTACATAGCCAATATTCATAACTTCAAATACAAAAATGATACACATCGACAGACAGCATAATTATAACCAGCAAATTACAACCTTTTCATAGACAGCTCACTTGACACCCTTTGTACAAGATTTGGCGCAACTATAGGACCTTGGTTGCAACAGTGATCTATACGGTCACAGTTCATGTCAATGACATCACAGCCTCATTTAAAAAAAAAATCTCTTCTGCCTGTGGAATAAGCAAATCAGCAAGAACTCACCCACACCATTCTTATTATGTGGTGAAAGTTTCCCATACCAGTAAGCGCCACTATTGCTCTCTGTACTTGTCCAATACTATATTAATTCCCTAGTGTATACCAGCCAGACCAAGGCCAGTGAAATGGCATTTGCCTGTGTTATGTTACATCTGACCTAATGTTGTGGTGAGAATCTGGGAAGGTTGCCCGGTCTAAACTGCTGCTGCCTCTAGACAGTCCAGCTGTGGATTTTGCAGCCCTCGAGTGTAGTTCCCTGTAATTTCCATTGCACTGATGTATGTTAACCTGTGCTTGGTGCATTGCCTTGCTGTGCATTTGCACTGTCCTCTCACTTGAGACCTAGTGCTGGCACAGAGCAGCTTGCCCAACTCCGACTGAGACACATGCATGCACTTCTCATTGGTGTTGTCAATATCAGCGTTCATATCATATCAGTGTGAACAGAATATCACCTGGGGCTGGGGTGGGCAGGCCCACTAACTGCTGTGGCATGATGTTACCTTGCTGACTATGAGTCCTATCCCTGAGTAGGCTTGGCAGGACTCAATTTAAATTGATAGATGTTGGTAAAGGTCAATTTCATCTGCACACTGAAATATATGAAAAAAAGTATCCATGGGTAACAGTCGGTGCCAGTGCAGCCTCCATCCTGCACCCTGTGCCTGCAGGGATTGGGTGTCACTGGCCCTGTAGCAGCACAGGGAGCCTTCTCCAATGCTGCTGGCACGGATCCGCTCTCTCCCTCACCAGCTGGGAGTGAGGAAGCTGTCCCTGGACAGGGGGTGGCCTCCCGCACAGCCAGGGGCTCATCCTCCTCACGGCCCTGACCTCTCTGATCTGCCCTGCCAGGACCGCAGCCTCCCCCACAACTTGTGCTTGGGGGTGTCTTGGGCTCCTTGGCCATGCAGGAAGCCCCCTAGAGATCCTCTGTCAGTACTGCCCTAACCTAACTCCCCCTTAATTTCCTGCAGCTGTAAAAATTAAAACCACATAAAATAAAATAAAATAAAATAAAATAAAACACCTTAGAAACAAAAATCAATATTAACTTTCAAAAGTAGAAAAAAAATAAAAATCACATTCTTCCGAGTCTGCCCATGACACTGAGCTCTTTCGTGAGAGTAGGTGTAAACCTGATGCTTATGAAGTTCTGCTTAAAGAAATGGTTTTGCCAGTGTGAGCTGATTGTGATGAGTCAGAAGGAAAACTTACATCCTTGATATGCTCGAGGAGTTCATTTACGCAGCTTGGTGGTGCCAGCAAGAAATATATTAAATCTGAATGAAAGCTTTAATTTGGTCCCTTTAATTTTGGCACTAAACTCTAGAACACGCCCATTTAATTAGATTATTGCTATTTGTACTCACCACCCATCACTGAATTGTAACCTATGCCCCTTTATTTTGCGGTTTCAATCTCCCACTGTTTGCTTTGTCGCTTTCAGGGTTCAAGTGGTGATTGTCAGAGCCAAGTGCTCATGGGAAAAGCTGAAAGCCATTTTGGGAGGCTTTGCTGAAATACATGCAAAGTCTGAATCTCAGTATTACCCACACTCTCTGATCATCAGAGTCTCTACCCCAGCCCTCCATCTTCATAGTGGTGTCCTTGCAACAGAGAATACACAGCAAGCCATTCTAGGAAGGGATATTATTGATTCAGGCTTGGATATTCCATCATCCTCAGGCTCCAGGTTGTGGCAGCTGGCAGCATATGGGAAAAGCCCACCACAGGACACTTTGAAAAACTTTTTTGCATAGCAAAGCCACAGAGGGCTTATCTTAAATCATTTGAGAGGACAAAATACACAGAGGCCTCTGTAGCTTCCTCAAGGCCTCACAGGGCTAACTTTAAATCTCCAAGGCTTTGTTTCAGTACTTTCCCTACTTGGCACAGGTTAGTAGACTGTTAGGAGATGGAAAGCGCTGACTGCAGCTTGAGATGGGGTGGGTCAAGTAGTTGAGCTCCTTTAGTAAGAGAGCAAGAGGAGATAGAGCCAAATTGGGGGGGCAGGGAGGGCATGTGGTCAAGGTTTTCAAGGTTTTCAAGCTCCCTGCTGTGCTTCATAAAAGGAGAATAGCACTGAAAAGAATGACAGCGAAGAACATTTCTGCCACATCTAATTTCTATACTGCTAATGGTTCTATATAACATCAACAGTGAGATGGAAATTGAATGACTTTTAAGTGCACCTATTGTAAGTGGAGTTCTGTGACGTTATTTCTGAGCCATATATTGTCATAGGTGCTGGAACTAGGCCTGGTGGGGGTGCAGTAGCACCCCCCCCCCCCCTTGGTTTGAAATGGTTTCCATCCTATACAGAGGTTACAGTTTTGTTCAATGGCTTTTAACAAACCCCTCCCTGCCCCCCAGTAAAAATTGTTCCAGCACCTATGATACTGCCCTGGATCTAGCTTGCAAACACAGAGATCTCAATGGAAGTTTTGTTAGCTCAAGGTCAGCATATTAAGAGTGTGTTATAAACAACTGGATAGATCATCGTACTCTCCTCTCCTTAGGTTTTTATTGCAATCATTTATAGGGCATCCGTCTCCATAGCACCTTAGTGTACTTTACATGCTTAACACAACCCAGATAAAATGAACAGATAAATTACACATCATTGAGACTTTCAAGAGACAGAGAAAAACAGAGGGATTTCAAAGTGTACAGTTGGTGGGTAAAAGGATGAGTCTTGCATCATGTTCTAAACATGGCCAGGTTTGGGTTCAGGCTATTTTTTGGCAGAAGCAAATTTTAGACATAAAGGCCTGCCAGAGAGAATGCTGTGCCTCTAGATCCTTAGACAATTACCTGAAGAGTTCTTGATGAGCGCAGGTAGGGCTACAGGTCACAGAGGGAGAGGCTTTCAGAGGTATGTCTGCAATTAAACACGTATGGCTGGCCCATGCCAGCTGACTCTGCTTTGCCGGGCTGAGGCTGGAGCCCAGGCACTGGGACTGTCCCCACTTGCTGGGTCCCAGAGCTTGGGCTGCCGCCTGAGCCCGATTGTCTGCACCGCAGCGTTACAGCCCCGCAGCCCATGCTCTGTGAGGTCAAGTCAGCTGACGCAGGTTAGCTGTGGTGTTTAAATGCAGTGTAGACATACCCTTAGGTGTGTGGCCCCGAAAGTTCTGGTTGCTCAGAATCCCTAGATGTTTTCCTGCATAGTGTTTTAGGAGTGTAGGGCCATGATTCTTCAGCTGATCCCACAGAGGTGCCGGGGACTCTCCCCCTTCTTGCAGCAAGCATGGGGGCTGGCATTGGCATTCATATTCAGGAACCACAAGGAAGCTGTTGGGCAGGTGCCTCTTGCCTACTCTTGTGTATTGTCTTAAACTACATTAATTCTTCAGAGCTGCGACTGTTTCATACAATGGGCTGGTCTACACTACAGCTGTAAGTCAACCTAAGTTATGCTACTTGAGTTACATAACTTACGTAACTGAAGTCTATGTAACATAGGTTGACTTACAGTGGTGTCTACACCGCTCTGTGTCGATGGGAGATGCTTTCCCCTCTGACTTCCCTTACGCTTCTCGGAGAGCTGGAGTACAGAAGTTGACAGGAGAGCACTCTGCCATCGACTTAGTGGGTCTTCTCCAGACCTGCTAAATAGACACCTCCGCATCTATCGCAGCAGCGCCGATTTAGCCTTAAGTATAGACATGCCCTATATGTTTGTACAGCACTTAGCACAGTGGGGCCCAGTGCTGACTGGCACCTCTGAGCACTGTTGAAATATGAATAATAATAATGAACAATAAGTTGAAACCTTGATGCTCCAGTAAGGTAAAGGAAGTACTAGCATGCACAATGTACAATAAATACATGTGGACTAGAATTACGCACTTACACCTGGCTTTGTGTAATTTTGGAGAAAAACAAATAAAGCAGATCAATTTTCTTCAGAAATATCTGGGTCTGTTAATGTTTTACATTACTTTATATATGAAATCCAGATCTGCCAAGTGTCTGTGTTCAAAAATCTCTTCTGCAGGTGATGAAACAGCATAATTGTTTATGAAGATTTTTTTTTCTGAGGGGATTTTTTTATTCAAAATATTCCTCATACTTTGCCTTTTCCAAAATTTAAAAGAGACAATCAGAGAATCAGAGACAATAAAAACACCTGTGCTTGTCAGGTTTTACTACAGACATACTACTTCATGCTACTCAATAGGAAAAATCACATTTTTAAAAAAGCAACACATTCTTTGAAATAGGCTGTGTTGGGGCTGCACGGAAGGAAGGAATTAGCCTATCACATTGAGGTGCCTGCATAGGATTGTGTGTGTGTGGGCACGGTGGGAAGGGAAACCAGAACGTGATCTTGTGGGGAACTGGTCCTCATGCAGTTCTGCACAGTGCTGGTGTTTGCCAGGGTCAGAAATTATGGGGTGGGAATTCATGTATCCCATTGTAAGAGTAAAATAATACATGCAGTGGGGCGTTTAGCATGTGCGAATCTCTATGTGGGGAGGAGGAAGGATTAGTGATAATGTTTTCAGCCCTCCATGTCTTGCTGCAAGAAAGCTTCAAAGATGATGCACCTTGTCTATACAATGTATATGTATGTATAGAATACATAAACCCAAACAAGAGTAGCAATGGACCTGAACTAGAACAGTTTGGATCAGAACTATCTTCCTTCTCCTCAGACTTCCCTACTCAGGTCTTTCTCTATATGGGCAGAACCAGCAAACTGTATTCAAACACCCTCAACTTTGGGGAAATTCAGATCCAATTTCTGGTCCAAACTTTCTGAGTCAGGTCCATCTCTAAACAAGAATAACTTCTCCACAGGAATGAATGCAATTCAAATATGCAGGTAATTGTGATGTGGTTGTTTGAGAATCTCCTGTAATTACAGTTGACTAGAATGTGTAGCTGCAGCAGCTGGACACCCGATCCACCACTTTTATCAGTCTTGCACCTTTGTGCATGAGAGATGCTTTGCAGCAATACCAGTCCATTGTCCATTTGCCTTCACAAGCAAATCTCTCAACTGGCAGGGAACGGTCAATCTGTCAGAGATAGTCATTCTGGTGGTATTGCTCAGTCCCTCATTGACAGTTACTGAGGTATGCCAAGTGAAAAAACAACGTTAGATTTTAAAGTAACAGTTCAATACTCCTTGAAAGGTATTTAACAACATGAATTTGATTTCAGGTCCATTTTAGTTCATTTCACTCCAGGCTGATTTCTTGTATGTCATGGGGTGAATCCATTGTTTCCAAGTGTCTCTATTTGTTTTAGTCTTGTTTTTGCTGTCAATGTGAGACAACTGAGAGAGAAGCTTATATTGGAAAAAAGATGCCAGAGTGAGCCTAATTTTCTAGACAGTTGAAAAAATTCTTTCCCCACAAATCTTGCAGCTTTAATAATTGTGTGTTATGCCCCAATATATTTTGAACTGCACAGAACACTGGTATTTATTGTGCATGTTTTTCATTTTGCTCCTTATTTATCTACCAGAAAATATTTATTGAAAAGCCCTCAACATTTTTTCCTGGTCTTCACAACTTTACTGTGATACCTGACCGGGATCCCAGAAGGTTCAGTTAGATAAACATCAAACAGGTAGAGAGTCCCTGCTTCCAATCCCTTGATGGTCTGTGTGGTAACTGCTCGTCGTAGATTTATATCATAGAAATATTTGCACAGCACTTTCTCAGAGTTGTGTCTGGATTTGGGCCCTGAGCACCTGTCTGCACTCCTCACCTCCATCCAAACTTGATCCTCTTTGATCCTTTTCTTGTACACACAGTACTTGCTCTGCTCTTGTGTTCCTAGCCAGGCAATGGTGACTGAATTGCAGGTCCTCAGTTTACTGAAGGACTTGATTTTTAAGCTTTCTGGAAGAAGTGGGAAGAAAGGCTTGTGGAAGTGAGAGGATACTTGAACTTTCACAGAAGAATTAGTATGGTCCATGGACCTTAGCTGCACCAAATACGTGTCCAGCAGCTTTCCCTTCAGTGAGAAATGTCTGAAGCCTGCAATGTTTTCTGAGGCCAGTACTTTACCATTCCTTGTTATCTGAACCCCTACGTGGCCACTACAAGATTGAAAGATGAATTGGATCTTCTTGTGTCTAGCCTGGTACTGCAAGCTGTAGAATTTCTGCTTTTTCCCATCCAGGGTTAGATGAATTACCTTCCCATCCTTCAGCTCAATAACTTTAGGCTCAGGTTCCTCAAGAGTTCTTGCAAATGTTCCAGTGTAGGCAGCACTTGCATTAGTGAGGAGGTTGACTACAAAAACATCAAAGTAATATTGAGTGCTGGGTCTAAGGTTGGGCACTGTATAAGTATTCTTGGTGCCCATGCATATCTGCCTCACTTCCCCATTACTAACCCTGTTGATGATACTTAATTCACTATTGGACAGTATCATCACCTGTTGATGGTCTAGAAGATATGGAAAGAGAGAAAGAGCTAGTGCTGGTGGCGATTTCATACCTGAAGATCTGATAGCTGTCTCAGCTGCACATAAACTCTTGTAGTTGTGTTTTTCATTGACAAGAAGACAATACTGGATGTTTTCTTTGTGCTTTAAGACCGATGGGCTGTGTTTCCAAGCTAGAGTCACAGTTGCATGGCCAATACCGATAACATCTATGCGTGGATCTAATGGAAGTTCTGGATACAGATGCCCAGATGTTGTGTCAGTTGTTAAGTATACAGTAATGTGTGTGTCTCGTTCAATTGATAGGAACTCCAGCATATAGAAAGCAGAATAGGAAGACATACCCATATAAGTCTCCACAGAATTTCCTTTATAGTTAAATATCATGGACACCAACTTTGGAATCTTCTGAGATTTTGTGGCTTCAAGAGTGTCATAATCACCTGCACGTGAAAAGCAGACTCATCAAAAGCAGACCCAATTGTTTTTCTTTTCATGCCCCGCAACAATTCATCACTTAGCTTCTCAGTTTTATTATTCATATGCCAGAGAAATTCCTCTTGCTACTAGTATTTTATTCTTTAGTGGCTATTCTTTTAATATTGCAAGAGAGAAATAATTTTTTCAAACAGACTATAATTAAACTCCCAGTTGCACATATATTGACCTATATAGTACCGGATGTCATTGCAACATTTCACTTTCTGTCAGTGTTTCTTCCTGTACTTTACTTAGGACACTGACATTTTGTGTAGTACGAGTTTCCTTTACTCTGATTTTGTGCCTTTACCTGCCTTGTATGAACAAAAAAAGCCAGAGGCTTTGAAGGAATGCCCACTGAGCTAACTAGTCAAGTGAATCTCCCTGCTAATTAACATCTTGATTCTGGCAGTGTCTAGCTTTTTTAATAATTAAAAAAATGTTATTTTTTTAAACCTATGAAATGATTCTGGAAATTATAAAAGAGAATTAAATTTTCTTTTAACTTGAGGGAAACATAGCTCCGGATTATTCTATGCCTATTGCCTTGTACATTGTATTCCCAGGGAAGTAGAAATGACCCAAATTCTTCCCTCTGCTGCACATTGTTACAAAGAGCAGAAAAGAGGAAATACCAGCCCAAGAGGTCTGAAGCACAAAGAAGGGTGTGAGACGGCTCTGTCAAGAGCACTTCCCTCCCTCCCTGCTGATCTTATGGAACACTCTCCATATGAACATTGTATAGTTGGGGTCCTTGGGTTTTGGGGTGGGTTCTAGTTGTTAATAGTGGAACTGGGGAGTACCCACACTATTTTCCATGCTCCCCTGGCAGCCTGGCAGATATCCAGGTGAGATTCCAGATTAACAAAGCTCATTGCATTGTTAACTCCCCCACCTCAGCTTCTCTTACACTTCCGAAAGAATACGAGCACATGGCTATGGTGGAGGGAACAAGGGCCAGCATCCTTGTCTGTGGCCATAAACTTGTCCTTTTCTTACACTACCCAGAGAAGAGAATTCGTCAGAAACTGAATTTTATCTTGCGGGACTCTATTGAAGTCAATGGCAAAAATACCATTTATTCCAATAGGGCCAGGATTTCACCTGTGGAGTTTTGGGTCCTATTTTTCCAAACCCACAGGTAAGTCCACAGGAAGGGAGATTTGGACCTATAACTTCAAGTTTGCCCAGGCCATTTTTGTTGGTAGTGAGATTTCCTAGATTGGTGACACTTCTTATGAATGGGCTACTTTCCCTCCTGCAGTGATCAGACAGATTTAAGGTTCCTTCCATTTAGCTCTTACCACGTGCTGCTTTTCCAAGGAAGTTTGTTGATGCCTTATGTACCAGTATACTCCATTCAATGGGAACATCACAGGGTGTCACGGTTACCGTGAAAGGAGCTGGGGCTCTGTCTTCCTCCAGAATGAAACAGTACCTGAAAATGTGGATTAAAAATGAACTGGAGGCATTAAGAAACACAGTCATACTGCAGAATCCCAGCAGGTAAATTAGCCATTCATACTGAAGATCTGAAAACTACATTCCACTGTAGGTAATAACGACAATTCTACTATTAGGTACATTAAAGCAATAGCCTAGAGAGTGATCTACATTTTCTTATGTTAAAAGAATACATATTGTGTTTCTTTCTAATCCACAAAGGTTTTCTTCAATATTGTCTATTTATTACCGGGTAGATGTATTTCACAATACTGACTTTTTAGACTCTATGGGACAAGTAAATACTATGGTATAATGGAATTAGGAAAGTGACTTCTATTAGAGCTCCATTCCCAAGCTAACACTAGGGAAACAAGCATGTGTTTGACCAAAATGGGATACCCAGGTTTCTTGCTTGGAGCAACCAACAATGGGTTCTGTAAGAATAATATAGTATGTGAGCATCACTCCGTCTTCCAAAGGTCTGAGTCTAAGAGGATCCATTTCGTACGTAGTTCTACTTGTTCTTGATTGGCAGTGTGAGGATGCTACTCCTCAGCTCTCCATCCCAACATGCCACTAGTCTCTCTAGTTGCAATGAGTCTACTCTGCTCATCTGGAGGCTTATACATAGCTTGAAGACATTCATGAAAGCTACTTGATACAAAATTTATATGGGCAGTGAATGCCCTCCATGCATATGGGAAGTAGCTCCCACTCAATGCCCCAAAAGTGATGATTATACAGAGATTCAATTTCTTAACTCTACCTTTGCCTCCTGGTCGAAATGCACTTGGGTAGCACCACAAATGTACTTGCCACTCTGCTAGCATACTGAACCCTCCCTGGAATCCTTAATCTAACCTAACAAGAGTTCAGTTGAACATATTTACTTTGAAAATTTGGCCCACTGTGTATCACTGGTACAAAGTGACATCGGTTCCTGACTGATTCCAGTAAAGCCTAATCTCCAGCTTTACTCCTTTGCTCTTTGTCTGCTCAGGCTCTCAGTGGACTGAGTATGGCCATAAAGACAGGTGGACTCTATTAGATCACAGTACAATAAAATATAAGTAATTATAGTTTTATACTCATTGGTGAGATGTTATGGACACATAAGGTCACCTCAGAGAGTTTTTACTTATTTTCGGGGTATTGCTACTGGGCCAGAATTAAAGTTGTTTGGTTCCCACTGAGTATTTCCATATTTTTCAAATGTTTCATCTTCTTTTAATTTAAACCTGGGCTCTAAATTTTCTGGTTTTATGTTTGATCTTTGGAAAACTATAAGGTTCTTGTGAGGCTTTCAGTGCTTATAATTAAGTGCATACTTCAAGCCTTTATTCTAGCTGAACCAAGTTAAAAAAAATAATCTGGAAATTGATATGTACCTGTTAAACCACATGCTATAAACCCCTCTTTCTCTTAGACTTTCAATTTCTATGTCCCTTTAACAGGGAGAATTCTTAGGTTCATTCTTGTAGTCATAATTTTGTTATATAACTACATGTGCAGTGTCCTGTTTTCTTTCTGCACAGTGCCCATCAGGACTGAGCCATCTGGCTTACACTCTGCTCTTTGACCATTCTGCAGGAATGTATATCAGATCTATTGACACTAATAATGTTGGTTAGTGTCCAAGGAGTATTTTGGCTGAATCTTGTTAAAGGACATCTCTTCCCAGATATCTATCTGAGGTAGATACAGGGTACCAGACACACACATACATATATATAAATATATATATATATATATATATATATATACATATATATATACACATACACACACACAGATTTGACTACATACAAAATTCACAGCATTTTGGGAAGTCCAGGTTAACCTTCAATGGAATTTCCATATTAAAAATTCTTTTGATCTATGCAAGCTTTAGTACTGCTCACCAAATACACAACTAAGCATGCAGTACATCTGAAAGCTGATTTTCAGTTTTAAAGTATACACTTATTGTAATGATTTGGGTAGTTAATTTATTGAGGAAAAATATTTGCAACTGACTTTGACCTGAGGCCCTGGTGCTCCTACAGTTTTGTAGGTCAACTGATTAAGATATCACCTGGATATGCAGCAATAGCTATTCACATTTGGAGCCTAATGTAAACTCAGCAGTAATTGCATCAATTAAGAGCTAAATAGGGAAAAATCTTACAATGAATCTACATAGCTGAAATCTATCTTAAAAAATCACTCCAGATTCTAGTTAAGTTTTTCAACTAAGAAGGCAAAAAAAGGAAGGGGAGGCTGGAAGGAGATATTGGAAGATACTTTCAAGGGACAGCAATATTGCATTGCTTGGCTCAGGGTACTAAAGGTAGCACTGCCAGAGCATTGCAGGTAAGGAGTGTACAGCAGTTATCTCCTTGATATTAGCAGTAGCAAGTCTGCATGTGCCATAGGGCAGGAAATGAAAAATAACATATGCGAATTTGTATTGAATGATTTGCTCCTACCTTTTAGGTATATCCTTCAACAGGTGGACTGTGGTTTCCTTACCATCTACAAGAATCAGGGAATGATTACAGTTGAAGAGATCACTCTTGAAGCTGTGTTGGGAACTGGTGGGCACCTTTATAGAATGACACAAACACATGGCCACGAGAAGATGGAAAGGCAGGTAAATCCAGAATCTGAACATCTTCAGCACTACAAGTTGGGGTAATAAAAGTTTATAGCGATTGTTACCATTGGGGAAAACAAAACAAACAAACAACCACAAAAACCTCTCCTTTCATGTACCTCTCATTGTGCTTTGCCAATAATCATTATTGTCACAAATGGTAAAAAAAAATCAGTGTGCTGCAGAATGCTGCTAATCTGCACTTTGCTAAATCATTTATATTCACAGAGAAATGTCTCAGTCTTGTCCCAGCTCTCAGCAAAGATTAAATAGCAGAAGCTGTAGTAAGGGCTCATATTACCAAATATATGTATAATACAGTGTATATATTGCATGAGTATAATATGAAGAAGAGAATTATCAATAAAACTAAAAACAGCTGACAAATGAATGGACAAAATACATTTGAAGATACCTTATCCTGGCTTATTTATTGCATTAGTTCACTTGGTAATTTTACAGATTCAGTAATTTGCAAGGAGTCTCCCAATCACAAATTAGTGCTAATCTATTGTATTCCTAATGCTGCTGCCACCTGTGTTTTTTGTAATTCTATTTTTATTTCATACTGATTGTAAATTCATCAGGATTACAGATATGTGCACAGAAAACAAATGATATAAAAGGGAAAAGAGTATATGGAGAAGAAGGTGGTAGACCCCAGGTGAGAGACAATGTGTTGGGACATAGTAGATTTTAAATTCTTTCAGAGTAGCAGCCGTGTTAGTCTGTATCCGCAAAAAGAAGAACAGGAGGACTTGTGGCACCTTAGAGACTAACAAATTTATTAGAGCATAAGCTTTCGTGGACTATAGCCCACTTCTTCGGATGCATATAGAATGGAACATATATTGAGGAGATATATATACACACATACAGAGAGCATAAACAGGTGGGAGTTGTCTTACCACCTCTGAGAGGCCAATTAATTAAGAGAAAAAAAACTTTTGAAGTGATAATCAAGCTAGCCCAGCACAGACAGACAGTTAGATAACAAGTGTGAGAATACTTACAAGGGGAGATAGATTTCAATGTTTGTAATGGCCCAACCATTCCCAGTCCTTATTTAAACCGGAGTTGATTGTGTCTAGTTTGCATATCAATTCTAGCTCAGCAGTTTCTCGTTGGAGTCTGTTTTTGAAGTTTTTCTGTTGTAATATAGCCACCCGCAGGTCTGTCACTGAATGACCAGACAGGTTAAAGTGTTCTCCCACTGGTTTTTGAGTATTTTGATTCCTGATGTCAGATTTGTGTCCATTAATTCTTTTGCGTAGAGACTGTCCGGTTTGGCCAATGTACATGGCAGAGGGGCATTGCTGGCACATGATGGCATATATCACATTGGTAGATGTGCAGGTGAACGAGCCCCTGATGGTATGGCTGATGTGATTAGGTCCTATGATGATGTCACTGGAATAGATATGTGGACAGAGTTGACATCGGGGTTTGTTACAAGGATAGGTTCCTGGGTTAGTGGTTTTGTTCAGTGATGTGTGGTTGCTGGTGAGTATTTGCTTTAGGTTGGGGGGTTGTCTGTAAGCGAGGACAGGTCTGTCTCCCAAGATCTGAGAGAGTAAAGGATCATCTTTCAGGATAGGTTGTAGATCTCTGATGATGCGCTGGAGAGGTTTTAGTTGGGGGCTGAAGGTGACAGCTAGTGGTGTTCTGTTATTTTCTTTGTTGGGCCTGTCTTGTAGGAGGTGACTTCTGGGTACTCGTCTGGCTCTGTCAATCTGTTTTTTCACTTCAGCAGGTGGGTATTGTAGTTTTAAGAATGCTTGATAGAGATCTTGTAGGTGCTTGTCTCTATCCAAGGGATTGGAGCAAATGCGGTTATATCTTAGAGCTTGGCTGTAGACAATGGATCGTGTGGTGTGTCCTGGATGGAAGCTGGAGGCATGTAGGTAAGTGTAGCGGTCAGTAGGTTTCCGGTATAGGGTGGTATTTATGTGACCATCGCTTATTAGCACAGTAGTGTCCAGGAAATGGACCGCTTGTGTGGATTGATCTAGGCTGAGGTTGATGGTGGGATGGAAATTATTGAAATCATGGTGAAATTCCTCAAGGGCTTCTTTTCCATGGGTCCAGATGATGAAGATGTCATCAATGTAGCGCAAGTAGAGTAGGGGCGTTAGGGGACGAGAGCTAAGGAAGCGTTGTTCTAAGTCAGCCATAAAAATGTTGGCATATTGTGGGGCCATGTGGGTACCCATAGCAGTGCCGCTGACTTGAAGGTATATATTGTCCCCAAATGTGAAATAGTTGTGGGTGAGGACAAAATCACAAAGTTCAGCCACCAGGTTAGCTGTGATATTATCAGGGATACTGTTCCTGATAGCTTGTAGTCCATCTTTGTGTGGAATATTGGTGTAGAGGGCTTCTACGTCCATAGTGGCCAGGATGGTGTTTTCTGGAAGATCACCGATGGATTGTAGTTTCCTCAGGAAGTCAGTGGTGTCTCGAAGATAGCTGGGAGTGCTGGTAGCGTAGGGTCTGAGGAGAGAGTCTACATAACCAGACAAGCCTGATGTTAGGGTGCCAATGCCTGAGATGATGGGGCGTCCAGGATATCCAGGTTTATGGATCTTGGGTAGCAAATAGAATACCCCTGGTCGGGGTTCTAGGCATGTGTCTGTACAGATTTGTTCCTGTGCTTTGTCAGGGAGTTTTTTTAGCAGATGGTGTAGTTTCTTTAGGTAATCCTCAGTGGGATCAGAGGATAATGGCCTGTAGAATGTGGTGTTAGAGAGCTGTCTAGCAGCCTCCTGGTCATATTCCAATTTATTCATGATGACGACAGCACCTCCTTTGTCAGCCTTTTTGATTATGATGTCAGGGTTGTTTCTGAGGCTGTAGATGGCGTTGTGTTCTGCATGGCTGAGGTTATGTGGCAAGTGATGTTGCTTTTCCACAATTTCAGCCTTTGCACGTCGACGGAAGCACTCTATGTAGAAATCCAGTCTGTTGTTTCGACCGTCCGGAGGAGTCCACGCAGAATCCTTTTTTTTGTAGTGCTGGTAGGGAGGATTCTGTGGGTTAGTATGCTGTTCAGAGGTATGTTGGAAATATTCTTTGAGTCGGAGACGTCGAAAGTAGGATTCTAGGTCACCGCAGAACTGTATCATATTCATGGGTCTGGAGGGACAAAAGGAGAGGCCCCGAGATAGGACAGACTCTTCTGCTGGGCTAAGAGTATAGCTGGAAAGATTAACAATATTGCTGGGTGGGTTAAGGGAACTACTGTTGTGGCTGCTTGTGGCATGTAGCAGTTTAGATAGTTTAGTGTCCTTTTTCCTTTGTAGAGAGGCAAAGTTTGTCTTGTAAATGGCTTGTCTAGTTTTTGTAAAGTCTATCCATGAGGAAGTTTGTGTGGAAGGTTGGTTTCTTATGAGAGTATCCAGTTCTGAGAGCTCATTCTTAATCTTTCCTTGTTTGCTGTATAGGATGCTGATCAGGTGATTTCGCAGTTTCTTTGAGAGTGTGTGACACAGTCTCTCAGCATAGTCTGTGTGATATGTAGATTGTAATGGATCTCAAAAATCAAATACTCAAAAACCAGTGGGAGAACACTTTAACCTGTCTGGTCATTCAGTGACAGACCTGCGGGTGGCTATATTACAACAGAAAAACTTCAAAAACAGACTCCAACGAGAAACTGCTGAGCTAGAATTGATATGCAAACTAGACACAATCAACTCCGGTTTAAATAAGGACTGGGAATGGTTGGGCCATTACAAACATTGAAATCTATCTCCCCTTGTAAGTATTCTCACACTTGTTATCTAACTGTCTGTCTGTGCTGGGCTAGCTTGATTATCACTTCAAAAGTTTTTTTTCTCTTAATTAATTGGCCTCTCAGAGGTGGTAAGACAACTCCCACCTGTTTATGCTCTCTGTATGTGTGTATATATATCTCCTCAATATATGTTCCATTCTATATGCATCCGAAGAAGTGGGCTATAGTCCACGAAAGCTTATGCTCTAATAAATTTGTTAGTCTCTAAGGTGCCACAAGTCCTCCTGTTCTTCTTTTTTTTAAATTCTTTGTGTCTTTTATTTAGAGGAAGCCTGTATTATAATGCAACGATTGGACAAATAGTTCTGAAATTCCAGCACTTTATATCTTCTTCCTTCCAGCATTCTCTCTCAGTAGGTGTACTTTAGGATGTTTCCAGTCAATCTCTGCAGTCTCTTGGTTTTAAACTAATGGTAGTTTGCACCCATGTCCCTCTGATTCAGACTTTTAAAATGTCATATTTTCCCCTTTGCTGAGACACTTTATTATCTGCAGGGAATGTAGTCAAGGAGCATGTGAGGCTTAGGCAGTTCCAGCAATGGGTCTGTGAAAATGCAGATGCTGTTAAAAATGGAACACCACATCTATGATGTATAGAGCTACACAAATAAAAAGGGTTAAGTAAGTACTGGAACTTTCTGCAGTGTATTATTGTGTTAGATTGCTCATTATCCTCATAGTATTCTTCCATCTGCCTCACATTAATCTAAGGAGAGAGAGAGAGCGAGAAGTGATGGACCTGAGAGAAGGGGAGAAGAACAAGTCTCTTCAAAACTGATGTGAAATGCAGGGCAGTGCGTTGGTAGGCAGGGGGTGCTCTGTGAGCAGTATCTCTTTTGAAAAAAGACAACCTCTTGCAACTTATAAGCAATAGGAAGGAGTAAAGACATCAGCAAATGTGATTATCAGCCAGTAAAAGATGAGCGAATAAAAGAAAAATAATCTGTGACATGAGGAATCCATGATGTATAATCAGTACAGTTTTTGTGACTGGCACTTTCCTTTTGTAGCCTGTGTTAAGAAGAACTCAGCAAGTCAAAAAGTCTACAGCTTAGCTGAGCTACTGCTCATTAACAATAATATTTATAAGTGGAGCAGAGTTTTAATATTTCCATCTTGGTCCTGTACATTTAAGTATAGTTCTGAATCTATTTGCAGATTATCATGTGGAAAACTTGTTTTCATTGGTGATTTCCAAAATAACTAGTATGTCTCACAGGCTATGATACTACAGAACATCCTATTTAACATCTTAATATCCTGTTCCATTCCACTTTGAAAATGTGTTGGTAACATTTAAAACACCTGACGAATAAAATATAGAACTATGCTAATAAGTCTAGCAAGAGTTGCGAATATTATTCTTCCTCTTGATTACTTGCGTAAATCCCTTTACAATAAAGCTTTTCCTCTGATGGTAATGTTTCTCTGTCACTTTTGCCATTCTTTTGTTCTAACTATAGCTTATTAGCTCAAAATTTAACCCTGGAAGTATTTTTCTTTACCTTTTAATAAGGCATCCAAATTGCCCAGCACTTCAGAGTTTTTACTCTTGCTGCTGTTTAAATGGTATTTTGCAAACAACATTCACATAGTGTCTGCAGTATTTTTGTTTTTTGGGGGTTTTTTTTGTCTAGGAAAGAAAAACAAACAAGTAAACAAACACCATACATAATCAGCTTATCCTTAATAGAACATCATCCTAAAGGCTGACTTCTCTTGATTACACAGACAACATACTCTCAGATTCTTGGAGACACCTTTTGCAAAAACAAACAAAACAAAAACTAAAAACAACAACTGTTCTTACCTATTGTGTTTATAGACAGATGCTCCTCAGACCACTCTCTTATTTGCAGAAGCAAAATAAAACAAAACAACATAGACTTTTCAGATCTCTGTAGATAGATGAAAACCAAAACTATGAAACCAGTTTAAGAGGACAGAATTGATTTTTCCATATAGCTCCCACATAGACATTAACTAATGCCTGCAGTCTTTCAAAAGGGGAGGGTTTTTGTGTTTTTTGGTAACCTGTGTAATTTTGAAATCTTCAAAGTCTAAGTTGTTGTTTCATTTCTCAAATGTCTTCTGTGGAAAAAAGTGCATGCATGTATTCTCCCTCAGACAGTGAGACCTTATTCTTTGCACAAGGTGTCAGCCAGACTGTTAACGCAGCCTAATCCCACCGGTGGCTGGCCAGAGATTGGGTCTTTGACAGAAATGCATGGAGAGGAGGAGGGGGTGAGAGAGAAAGAGAGTGTGAACACATTTAACTCCTTTTATTCCACAGTATTAGCCAGCTATGGGGCATAGCTATCTCTGCATGAAACTTATAGTGTTGTATTAATGGCTCTGTGATTCTTCTAAACTGCCCTTTGAGTATTCGCAATCTCATTCAAACTGAATGCATCCCTTGAAATAGGAGGTGGAATGTGCAGTTTCTTAGACCTGCAATATCCCCAGCACTGGAGAAGTTCCATATTATTTCAGATGTATTTAATTTCTGTATTTTTTATGTCCCAAAGGGTGCCAATTCAAACACAAAAGGAAGTGAGAAAAGTTATGAGGAAGGGACTGCTCTGAAATTTTTAAAACCAGTCTGGAAAGAACAATTCTGAGCAGAGCTGTGCAGATATCTTGGATTCCTGAAGCTGTGTGGGAAAGAAACTCTAGAAGTCTATGGGCTAATTCTGGCTGGGAAGCCAGGGGAGAAAAGGTGCAGGGGGGAAAATTCACATAGGACACAAAAAAATTGCTTCTGTCAACACCCAGTGATACTCCATGGTCCCAAATAGGCATGGCCCATCTGCACGAGCCCAGAGGCATGGTCAGGTCTCCTTGCTGCTTGTACTTGTTGGCATCTGTCAGCAGACATTGAGGGGAGTGCATGTTGCTCTCTTTCATGAGGAATATGTACTGTTTCTTAAAATCTGTGAAGGAAGTCTGGCAGTAGGAAGCTGGGTGAGGGTTTAGGATGGAACTATGTAGTAAAGCAGAGGGAGAGAGAGAAGTTTTAGGGCCAATATGGTTTTCCTTATTCTAAAGTTATTCAATGTTTGCAGGAAGTGACTCTTACTGTAATTCTTTACCACTGCCACATGACATGGTGTCAGAAGCTGATTCATTTTGAGCCAACATAAATAAGAAGTCAAGAAAAGGCCAAAATTCAACCCTCTGCAAGACTCTGAGATTGCTAAACCCACGGAGTGGCCAACGTGGAGAGAGCACTTTACTAGCTTCTGCATAACAAAGAAGCCTAACACAGAAATCGGCAAAATACAAGTCAGCTCATTCATTTATGCGATAGGGAGCAAAGCCAAAAATATGTATAAATTGTTTGCCTTCATGGTGGAAGCCATAAGCTATAACTATGGTATTGTTCTTAACATGTTTAATGAACATTTCTTTCCACAAAGAATCCATGAATGCCCTTGCTTTTACCAAAGGGATGCAGAGAAAGTGTGGCACTATATGAACAAGCAGCGTATTGTGACTTTGCTATTGGTAAGGAAGAACACATGGGAGATAACTTTAAACAAGGAGCTTTCAGAAAAATCACGGATAATGTCTGTGCTAACTCCAGAACAGGCAATGCAATAGGAACAGCCCTCTGAGTTAATGAAATTGCAAGACACCTCATGAGGAAGCCAAGAAAGTATTGTGCAACTAGTAACCAATAAAATGTTTCCATGGTGAAAAAGAGGCACAAGAAAGAAAGAGAACGCCTCTAAAGAACAAGACATTTCCTGAAATGTGGTAGGTGTGGCAAGGGAGAACCCAGATAGATGAGGTTTGCCCAAATAGTGGGAACATGTGCAAGGAATGTATAATAATAGGACACTGGGAGAGTATCAGTTACATCAAAGGAATCAGGGGGGCCTTTTCCCTGAGATCTGTAGAGATTCATGGGCAGAAATGTCTAAACAGACTTTTAAGGAGATGCGCCCTAGCCTGAAATAGGAGCAGCACAGAGTAGAGCCCAGTGACCCAAAGGACAGACATGTTGATTAAGTCAATTCAATATCCACAGAAGATACAAAAGCAAGGAAGGCATGTTTGACACATGTGTCATTACTGGAGTGGGCCCACTACAATTACTCTTTCAGACCACTTCATAGCTATTGACATAGGCCTACCAGTGAAGTCAATGTGAGTCTTTGAGTGAGTGTGAATGTTTATGTGGAGGCACAGACTATGGGAAGACATAAAAACACCAGGGGCCCACAGTTTGGTCCTATGAATTTCTGGAGGGACAATGCCCCAACCTTGCAACCCACCTCCTGGATGACAGATGGTTATGCCACTTTAATAGATGAGCTGATACCCTAGGTAATCATCCAAGTATAGGAAAGTCCTTCAGGCCCCTTTCCACTCTGCACTGAGAATTATAGTCCATGAAAATCTGTCACCACATTAAAAATGTTTTGGGGAAAAAAAGAAATCTAGCTCTTCAGTTAATGCCTGGCAGGTGTGTTGTGAGGCTTTATATCTGAAAACTACTTTCATCCTTGGGTGCAAAGTGCTATAGCTAGTTGTAGTATAATAATTCTAATAAACTACATAATTATCTCAACTGGGTTGGAAGGGGAACACACAAATTACTGTGCCTCTTTAGAACTCCCCAGTTCCAAGAGCAAAGTCCAGGATCCTGATACAACACTTAACTGAGGGGGTGTAAAGTACAGAATCCATTATTTTTGGTTTTTGCAGCAAGGTATCCATGTTATATGCCCATTTAAGGATTGGGAATCTAAGGGCCAGATCCTCCACTAGTGTGAACTGGCAATGGAGCAAATCAGCAAAATGGAGCTATGCTGATTTATACCAGTGTGGGGGGCTGGCCCTAAGTGTTCGGGTATTCCCCTTCTGGATGGCTGCTAACAAAGGTGCAAAACATGGTGGAGCTTTTTGTTATGTGGCTATCTGACACAGACCTTCCTAACGGCCATCTGATGATAATGCTCTAGAGTGGCTACCAACCTGTGTTTAAAGATCTAAAGGAGGAAAGTTCTGTGCTATGTTACTGATCCCCTCAGATGGTCATTCCCCCTTCCAAAAACTCCTGCTGTGTATTGCCTAGGTCAGATTGCAATGGAGGGAGAGGGAAACGTTTTCATGTTTTTGCTACACTAACTTCGTTGGGTTAATTCTGTGCCTGATTGGTTGCGGCATTGTATAATCTAATACACCTGATATTTTCATGTCTGGCAAGCTGCCATATTTTGTTTCTGGCAAGAAATATGACTTCCAACTTGTTTAAATGAATATAGAAAGAGGGCACCTCTTTAGAATTCCCACCTGCTAACTGGTTGGAATCAGTATCTGCCAGCTACCTGAATTAATATGTCCTTGGGTGGTTAACACACATGATTAATATTCCTGTTCAGAAACAAGATCTTTTAGATACCACTAGGGCTCAAGCAAGTATTATATCTCCCTGTGAGGCTGTGACAGAGAAGTGTGAACAAAATTCTGGTGCTTAAAAAGCACTCACATGTCAGATTTGGAGTATATGGTTCTAATGACTGGAACAGTTGTTCCTATTTCTTTTATGTTTTGTCAAACACTGGCAATGCATAAACACTCTGAGTATTGTCCAATAAGGGCAAACTGAGCCTGTTCCAAATCAGAGAAATTAATATGCCATAGGTATAGGGAGCTGCATGTAGAAAAGAGAAAACAAGCTAGACTGTCCAATACTAATTTTTTCTTGTAGTACGTGTCCATTTGTTAGCTTTTTTTAAAGTGTAGATTGTTTTGACTGGCATAGCTGTTGTCCTGGCATCCCCTATTAGCTTTGTGGGAGCAGAACTCATTGCTTTTTCATGTTCTGGCTCCAATGTCCCCACTCCAGGGTATGCCTATGCTGTATGTAAAGTTATCTGTGGCATTATGTGGCTCTGACTACAATATCTTTTAAAAATACAGGTGCAGATTTTTCCTTTCAGCAGCCTCATTTCTGAAGAATTCATCTTTGTTTTTATATTTTAGAATGATTTTTTTTTCTGCTTCGGTCTGACCCATTAACTAAGGAAACTAAACTCAGCTTTGAAGAGTATTTTAGTACGGTAGGAAACTATCTAACACACACTTACCCACACACACACACCCCTCCAAGTAGCCTGGGAGATACGGGGAGGAAAAGGGTTACTGAGCAAGGTTTGGAGTTTGCAGACGCTGGGAGATTACTTCTCGGGCTCGCTGTATCACATTTAATAGGAAAATTCCTTATTCTTTATAACAGACTTTGTTCCTCAACAAGCATAAAATCAGTCTAACAGAATAACGTGCCAAGTCCCCAGCCAGAATTCAAGTCCCGCACTATGATACTAACAGCTTCTTCATGAATTAAAGAGAAAAACATATTGAAGGACCTGGGCTGCTATCAAGTATCAGGAGGTAGCCGTGTTAGTCTGTATCCATAAAAACAACAAGGAGTCTGGTGGCACCTTAAAGACTAACAGATTTATTTGGGCATAAGCTTTCGTGGGTAAAAAACCTCACTTCTTCAGATGCAACTGCTATATTCATTTCCCTTCCTCTCTCCCACCCTGGGGTGCTTAGTATTTTAGATTAATTTCTGTTAAATCATGCCTTAGAAACATACATAAAACTCCTGCCTGAGCCAACAAAAGCAACAAAACCTTTATTTTGTGTATATGTGTAAAAGTAATGGATGTTTTTCATCTTAACATAATCTTCTGAGCAACTCCATGGAACTTCAATTGAAAAGGTCACAGAAAAAGACAACTTTGCCCGTAATCTGTGTCATTTTAATAGGGTAATCCTATATTTTGTTTTTAGCTAGTGTGTCGCTGTCAAAGATGTCATGGGATTAAATTATTATAAATAGAACTGATCCACCATAAAACACAATTAAAGAGGAATGTCCATGTATTTTATATGGCAGAGGTTCTCAAATACTGATATGAGCTTCTTTTTAACAACAAGTTGGAAACAAACAGGCAACTCTGAGCAAGCAGACTATTTCATTTGATTCAAGTACAGGGCTGCCAAATCTCATTTATCTGCAGGGAGATTGTTTTGCATTAGTCTGAAGACATTTTTACAGCACCTCCACTCTAAAGGAGAAGTATTTTCTTTGTGTGTGTTTCAATGAGATTTAAACTCTTGTTCAGTCTTTGTGGAAAGCATCTTTCTTCATGGAGCTGTGACAATTTGAATGTAGCTAATATTTCTACCATTTAGCTTCACTGACAGTAGCTGTTGGTTTTGAAGAGCCCTAACATTTAAATAGCATTTGATATTCAGGATGTTTTGTATCAGTTTGTCTGTCCCAAACCCTCCAATATAGCTGGGAGAGAAGGAGTTAACAACTGTCCTCTTTTTTTAGTCTTTGCTGGCTTTGAGTCATTGGCATCCCATCTGTTCCAGACGCTGTCCGTAATTCTTCCCAGCATTCTCCAGGGAAGGCAGTACAATACACAGGAATTTTAACAATCCTAAACAGATTGGGGGCCACATATGGAGCAAAATGATTAGATTATAAGAAATCCAATCACATTTACTGCCCAGCCCTGTATTTTTAAGCATTAGGGTTCAGACACTCTGCTCAGCTATGAATATTTTATATGCAACAGAGATTATGTTATTTCTTGCCCCCCTTCTCCTGTCCCCACAGGAATGGTATACATTTTAACGTTTGATTGTAGGAATTTAATGAATAAGTTTTCTTATATCTAATAAAACCTGACAGTTTGGTCACAAATTGTCATTGCAAACTACGTACTGTGAGAGGAGTGATTAAACAGTATAGAAGCAAGAAATACAACTCTCTCTCTCTCTCTCTCTCTCTCTCTCTCTGTCTAAGCAAAGTAGGCTATGTGTTTACTTTATTCCTAAACAAAAATGTAGTTTAGTAGTTTAAAAGGGGTGGAAGTTGAAAGTGTGCTTCAATAAAGTCAAACAACCACCAAAAATATTGTGATTTCTTTTAGGATAATTCTACAGTTACAAGACACTCTTCAAATATTATGTGTGAAAATGTACAATTAAAGGACCCTATCAGTTCCCTACTTCCATATAATCCTTCATCTAGGACTATCACACACCCAACTTCAACTCTGGCCTTCACATTTGCAAAAAGTATACATTAAAAAACAAATTACTAGGAGCAATAAAATCCCATTTCCTATTCAAGAAAATCCCATTCCAAACAGACTAGTAATTGGTCACTTTGGCAAAGATTTTCATGTAAGGGATTTTACAGTTTGAGTGAGCTTGAAGGTTTGAACTGGGTTAGTGTATATGGTCCATAGGGATCTTGGGGTAATGGATAGTGGAAGGGAACAGAGGTGGAGAAGAGGGTGCCTTTATTCATGTGGAAAACCTTAATCACACCGTGAAGGTGCCTTTCCCAAACTGCTCTAAAACCAAGCCCATGCACTCCCTTCCTGAGCTTTCCATTAACAAAGAAATGACTGTAACATAAAGCTTAGCTCAAGCCTTCTCCTGCGCTTCTCTGCTCCTAGGGCCTGTTCGTCTATCTGAACTACTGAGCACACACCCTGAACTTCTCTCGAGTGCCATTCTCACTGCCCTTATATCCGTAGGGGGTACCAAACCACCTGCTTCTTCAGTGAGTAGCAGACCCCACATACCTTCCTCCAGCAGGATCAACAGTAACACCTGCTAGCGGGATGGGGGGTTCCAGGCAAACACGGCCAGCCAGATATAAGGTCCTTATAGTTTTATTTCTAGAAATTTTAAGCATTTAGAGTGGTTAAAGACAGAGGTGGATTAAGGTTTCGTGGGGCCCTGGGACAAAGCAAGTGTTGGAGCCCCTCTCCACTCCTTCCACCTGTGGCCCCGCTCATGGCCCCACCCTGTTCTGCCCCTTCCCCTCTGCGGCCCAGCCCTGTTCCACCCACAGCCTGCCCCATCTGTCCCCCTACTGCAGCCCTAAGACTGGAGAAGCTCTGTCCCACCCACAGAAGCACAGCAGGGAGTGAGAGTTCCCCCAGCCCTCAGGCCGTGGCAGGCAGGGGCGGCTCTAGGCACCAGCAAAGCAAGCATGTGCTTGGGTCAGCCCATTTGCAGGAGCGGCAGGGATCCAGCATGAGAGCTGAGACCCAACAGGGGGCCCTGGGAGCTGTAGTTCCTTGGTTAGCTCCCTGCCTATAAAGCCAGCCCTGGAGCAGGGAAAAAACTACATTTCCCAGCATTCACTTGGCCACTACCAACAGGAAAGAGGGGGAGGGAGTGAGGTAGCTGAGACAGCATGCTGCAGCCTGCTGTGAATGGAGAGCTGCACTGTGAGTAGGGATACCATATTTTAACATTCAAAAAATAGGGCACTCCACAGGGAGGGTAGCCCCACCCTGCCACCATCCACTCCCTCCGACTGCCCCCCACAGAAACCCCAACCCATCCAACCCCCCCTGCACCTTGTCCCCTGATTGCCCCCTCCTGGGACCCCTGCCCCTAACTGCCCCTTGGAACCCCATCTAAGCCTCCCTTCTCCTTGTCCCCAACTGCCCCCTCCTGAGATTCCCCCCCCCCTCAACTTCCGCCCTAGGACCCCACCCCCTACCTGTCCCCTGACTAACCCCCGGGACTCCCATGCCTATCCAACTGCTGCCTGTCCCCTGACTGCCCCCCCCAAACCCAACCCATCTAACCCCCCCCTTTTCCCTGCCCCTGACTGCCTCCCCGAACCTCTGCTCCATCCAACCCCCCCAGTCCCACTCAGACCAGCATGTCTGGCTTCGCGCAGCACCAGACACACTGCTGCATACATGCTGCCGTGCTCCCCTGCAGAGCCACAGCCTCCTCCCTGTGGCCCCCTCCCCCCAGCACCTGCCTTCCAGATTTGAATACCTCAAAATTCAGGAGTGCTCAAGCTCAGTTTGGGCAGCTGTTACTTCATTTCTCCCAAATCAAATATACTGATCCACTGTAACTTGCTGTAGAAAAAGTAGGATAAAATTGAGCAAGAAATGCTTCCCAGTGGTTATTAGGACTGGAATTGCTATTTTCAACAGCCATTGCCTTTTTTTTGTTTGTTTGTTTGTTTAAAAGGAAGGCAGTGATATTGCATTGGCAAATTCCCCATAGAAAGAAAGAGTGGAACAAAAGAATAATAAAGGCACCTCAACTTTTCCTCATTTATGTAGGACAATCTTATAATATGCATCCAGATATCCTTCAATCACACAAGCTGAAAATTGTTCCACTTAACTGCAGTTCTGTAACCATATGGGAACCAATCCTGTCTGTGTTCATCTAAAATTCCTGCTGAATGACCTGCCGTGGGAGCGAGTTACCAGTGACCAGCTGCGGCGGGAGGAGGGTGCAGGTGGAGCGGGGGGGGAGAGAGCCCAGGGTTGGGGCGGCAGGAGGTGTGTGTGGGGGCAATGGTGGGGAGGAATGAGGGAGCCCAGCTCTGGGGCAGCAGGGGGTGTGGGTGGTGGGGGAGAGCCCAGGGCTGGGGCAGGAGGGGGGTGCGGCGAGGAGTCCAGGGCTGGGAACGGGGGGGGCAGCCAAAATTTTTTTTGCTTGGGGCGGCAAAAAACCTAGAGCTGGCCCTGGTGGCAGGGAGCTAGAGCTCTTCCAGTCCCGGGCCGCAGCCGGGGTCTGGGCACTGGGGCTTCCCCCACAGCCTGGCACTTCTGCTGAGGTGTGGGGTCGGAGTGTGGGGGTGCTCATTTTTCTGCCCCCCCCCCCAATTGGCTGGGGCCCCTGGGCACAGGCCCCGTCAGCCCTAATCCACCACTGGTTTAAGAGGCTAAAGACTCCTACTTTCCCTTACACCTTCTCTGGTCCCCTACACTCCACTGCCCTATCTGCCATATCTCCCCTGCCCGCCTTTCCCCATGCCTGTTGAGGTCCTTCCAGGGCCGGCTCTGGCTTTTTTGCCGCCCCAGGCAAAAAAGCCTCCCCCCGCCCCCTCCCCCCCCGGAGCACGGCAGGGGAGGGCGCTGAGCCCGGCTGCGGGCCACTCTCCCCGACCGACCGGAGCGCCTGGGGGAGGGCGGCGAGCCCGCCGCGGCTCCGCTGGCTGCCGGAGCCCCGGGAGGAAGGCGGAGAGCCCAGCCGGGGCTCCGCTCTCCCAGGGGGCCAGAACGCTGGGAGGAGGCGGAGAGCCCGGCCGGGGCTCCACTCTCCCTGGCGGCCAGAGCGCCGGGGGGGAGGGCAGCGAGCCCAGCCGGGGCTCCGCTTTCCCCGGCGGCTGGAGCGCCGCGGGGAGGGCGGTGAGCCCAGTCACGGCCCCACTCTCCCCGGGGGCCGGAGCCGGAGCGCCGCGCCGCCCCCCTCCAGGTGCCGCCCCAAGCACAAGCTTGGTGGGCTGGTGCCTGGAGTCGGCCCTGGGTCTTTCCATACCTCTCACTCCTTTCCATATGCCTTACCTTGTTCCCTGGCATACCTCCTGTCTCCTCCCACTTCCATGTTCCCTGTGCATTGCTCCAGGCCCTCCTCTCCATGTTCCCTTCCATACACCCTCTGTGTCCTCCCCCGGCTCACCCACCAGACTCCACCCCACCCAATCTTTTGCACCTCCTTCATTCCTCCTCTTCATCCTCATCCCAGCTTCTACACTGCCCCCCACCAACAGTATTTCTTTCCCCACCAATGTCCTGCACACCTCTGTGTGCCTCTCCTCCTGCTTCTCTCCAAGCCCCCTCTTTCTGGTTCCAGAAAACACAGCTCCATACTACCCCCATGTGCACCCCGTCTACTTTCCCCCACTCTGTGGGCTGCTCCTCTTGAACCCCTTCCTGACTTCTGCCCTGACACATCTACCCCGGTCCATGGTCCCCACCTCTGGCTTGGGGCTAACACCTGGCCAGTTTTTTTGGTGTGGATTTGCCAGAAATATAATTTAATCTGCCAGTATTTTTTATGTGGGTCTAAAGATTTGCATTATTATCACAGTACACTGGACTATCCAATGTTAAAAGTTTCGGTGTCCAGCTAAAGCTGCTGTAGAGTTCCCACTTCTTCTGTTTAATTGATAACAAATCAAAACTGGTGAAAATACAGCAGCGGTCTGCCCACCAACATGCAAACGCAACCCGCGTGTGTGTGAGAGAGGGTTCGAGTCATGCGAGGGTGAGGAGATGTGCAATGTTATCAATCTTATCTATATGTGTTCTCTCTAGATACTATAGTGGCTGTTGAAGGCGGGGTTGCAGAGTTGCCTTGTGGTTGGGGGTGGGCTTGCCAGGTGTGGGGGGCGGGTGCCAGTTTTTTTGCATTTCAAATGTAGTAACCCTACTCTGGCGTAGCCATGCAGCTGCTCTGGCAGCAAAGCCTGCAGTCAGCAGTAGATCATTTCTAATACTGATATTTTAAATATTGTTCTTTACACAACTCTTGGGAGACTGAAGTCATCCCTGCCCAGTGGCTGTGCAAAGGGGCCACAAAACAGCATGAAGGTCCTCCTGGCAAATACCCCTCATAGAGGAGGTCTCCCCAGCAGGCACAGAGCTGACATGGCTAGGTCTGCCCTGCCCCTACCAGAAGAGCTCCAGCATAGGAGTTTTGCTTCGGGTGTTTTGGTGCAGGCAAAGGGGAGGGTTTCCCACATAGAGAAGTACTTGTTTAGTTCTGTAGTTTCACCAAACTCCAGTCATTAAGTCATGGAGTATAAGACCAGAAGGGACCGCCTGATCATCTAGAGTCTCCTGGATATCACAGGCCACCAACATCACCCAGCTCCCGCACACTAAACCCAACAACTGAAATTAGACCAAGTATTACAGCCCTCTGGAGATTAGACTGTTATGTGCCACGGGCAGAGTATAGGAGGGACCAGGGTGCACCACATCCTGATTCCCATGCAGTGGCAGGGAAATGAGTGAGACATAGCACCCACACACTGCAGAGGAAGGTGAAAAACCCCAGTCACTGTCAATCTGACCTGCGGGAAAATTCCTTCCCAACCCCACATATGGTGATCAAGTAGACCCTGAGCATGTGAACCAGAACTTGCCAGCCAAGCACCTGAGAGAGAGAGAGAGAGCGAGAGAGAGAGAGAGAATGTTCAGTGCCACTGGGACCTCCCCATCCAATGTCTTATCTCTAGCCATGGCAATCCCTGATGCTTTGTAGGATTGAGATTGAAAAAGCCTCCCAGAATACACTGGGGAGGAAAAAATCCCTTCCTGACCCCTGCTGATGGGCAGCAGAAATCCTGAAACATGAGATTTTAGGAACCTAAGGGCTTGTCTACATTACCCACTGGATTGACGGGCAGTGATCGATCCACTGGGGGTTGATTTATCGCGTGTAGTCTAGACGCGATAAATCTACTAATGAGCGCTCTCCCATCAACTCCAGTACTCCACCAGGGCGAGAGGCGCAGGCGGAGTTGACGGGAGAGCATCAGCTGTCGACTTACTGCAGTCGAAACACCATGGTAAGTAGATCCAAGTACGTCGACTTCTGCTACGATATTCACGTAGCTGAAGTTGTGTAACTTAGATCAATTTCCCCCTTAGGCCTGTAGACCAGGCCTAAGACATAAATCCTAAATGAGCCCCAGGGCTGTTGAGCTCAGCTCCGTACCACTAACAGCCCAATTAAGATACTGTAGTCCTAAACAATCCATAGCACTAAGCAGTATGGCAGGCTAGCGAGAGTAGGAATTGCTGTAGCGGGACAGATGAATTATCTTTCTCATGCTTTATCTTATCTCTGACATTGGTCTATACCAGAAACTTCAGAGGAAGATGGAAAATCTTTACCATAGCATAATTGCACACCCAACATCAGTGATTAACAACAGGAATCGGAGCCAGATAGTTTACTAGGAGATTTGCACTGTTGTGGTTTTTTTTTTTAAACTAAATTGTTCTAAATTTACAAGTTATTTTATGGAGTTGTTATTTTTTCACAGGGGAAGGAGAAATGTGTCACTGGAGTGGAGTTCACATACAGGCTATTTACACAATTTATCAATTATGAATTTGAACACTGACCCTTCATGGTGCTTGGTGTCATTTTATGATGAAATGGAACAACTCTCTCTGCTTCCACCTTGTATCTGGCACAATATTTATGTTTGCATTTCAAACCTGTTTTCAGCAGCAGTAACTCTCGGTTTGGTGGGGTGCAGGAAATGCCTGAGAAGGTCCCCTTGCAGAATTTTTCTCAGATGATTCCATTGGAGACTTTATGGGAGGGGGAAGGGGAGGCAGGAAAGAGAGATGTTCACCTGAAAAACAGGCAGTTTGTTTGCCTCCAAACTCTGCAGAGCTCAGGGTATCCACCAGAGTTACAGAGCCTCGTGCCCTCATTCCCACCATTGCTTTATTAAGCTACCTGTACAAGGGTTTGCCGGGGCTCGACCGTCTCCGGGGTGGCGGGGAGCCACACCGGCTCACTATACCCCGTTGAGCTTGGGGGGGGATTCGTCCAGCTTTGGGGTCTCCCTCGGCAGCCCTTGCTGTAACTAGAAGCAACATGGGTAAACCCGGCCCTGGCTCAGGGCGGGGCAACAAACGCTGAGTCAGGGCTCGGGCCCTCAGTCAGGACTGAGCAACAAGTACAAAAGGATTAAGCCCAGGCCCTAGGTCAGGGCGGGGCAACAAACGCTAAGTCAGGAGCTCAGGCCCTCAGTCAGTCCTGAGCAGTAACAGGACCCAGCCTCCTCAGGCCAGGGAGAGGGGGAGTCTGCCACCCACGAGTTGGGTGGCAGGGGGGATGCAGGCCCTCCCACTCCACTGCGTCCCAGCCCGGGGCCCTAGCAGCGGCAGAAGACCTGCTGCTGTCAGTGGGGATCCTGGCCGCAACACACCGACGTAGGCTCTGGCAGTGCTGCAGCCAGATTGGGGTCGGCTGCCCCCGGGCTACTTCCACACTCCCCCTCGGGGCCTACCTAGGTCTTGGTGTCGGCCTCTGGGGGATCCTGGACCATGGGTTCTTCAGGGCAGGAATGGATCGGCAGGTCCGGCAGCTCCTCCGGATAGCGGGCGCAGGGCAGGCCCAGCAGCTCCTGGCTGCCGCCTTGGGCAGCGGAGTTTTCCCAGTCACAAGCTAGGCTGGAGACGCCTGGTTTCTCCAGCGGCTGGGCCTTTACCGATCTCTGAGGGCGCGCCTTTATACTTCCGGGTTGCCGCCCGACCCTCTGACGGGCAGGCTCTGAGCTCCCTAACTCCGCCCACTCTGGCCTCCGGATGGGCTCTTCCCCCTCCGGGGTGGTGGGGAGCCACACCACCTCGTTACACTACCCCATGAAGGTTCTGTGGCATGAAGACTGACTGTGGAAAATTAATGAAGACCCAATATGCATTAGCTCTAATGGATTTACTGATGCTTTCTGTATGTGCGTGTATGTGTGTGTATAATATACTTTGCCCTAGTCAAGGGGTCGGCAACGTTTGGCACGCGGCTCGCCAGGGTAAGCATCCTGGCGGGCCGGGCCAGTTTATTTACCTGCTGACGTGGCAAGTTCGGCTGATCGCGGCCCCCACTCGCTGCGATTCGTCGTCCCGGGCCAATGTGGGCGGCAAGAAGCGGCACGGGCGAGGGATGTGCTGGCTGCGGCTTCCCGCCGCCCCCATTGGCCCAGGACGGCGAACCGCAGCCAGTGGGGGCCGTGATCGGCCGAACCTGCCCCGTCAGCAGGTAAATAAACTGGCCTGGCCTGCCAGGGTGCTTACCCTGGTGAGCCGCGTGCCAAACGTTGCCGACCCCTGCCCTAGTCCATTGTTCCATCCCAGCCAACTCCCTTTCCACAGGCAAATCCCAGACATCATGGCGAACCTCTAGAGAGTCCTATTTTGGAGTAGGGTGAGGGTGATAGTGTTGTGGAGGCAACTCACATCCGCTCCTGTACAGGATGCTGGGAGATTTCCCCTCTGTAGAGTGGTTACTGGGATGGGATTTACATAAAGTTTGATACAAATATACACAAAGAAAGCACAACAGCAAAATCACATCGGTCTCATTCAGTGTTTTCCCCTTGCTGACCCAGATGCATGTGTGCTGAACTCAATCTGCCTTAAACCCCATTTCTGATATTAGATTAACTCTGGTGTCGTCTGACATTCAAGATTTATCCCTTTCAGCGTGCTCATTTATTTTTATGATTTGGTCAGCAGTGGTTTGAGCTAAATCTCCTCTTCAGATTACAATGTGAAATGGGACATTTACACCCAGTTAGCACTTCCTATCAGCACACAAGCAGAACATGGGGGAGGCCAATCAGAATTTGACTGCGGCAGCATGGGAAGTCTCTGAGGCCAGTCAGTATGTGACAGTCTGGCCAGGGCCGGCTCTAGGTTTTTTGCTGCCCCAAACAAAAAAATTTTTGGCTGCCCCCCACCTGAGCATTGGGCTCTCACCCGCCCCCCCCCCCCCAGTGCCCTTCCCCACCCGCATGCCCTACCACCCCAGCGCTGGGCTCTCGCCCCCCCACCCCACCCCACCCACACCCCTGCCGCCCCAGCGCTGGGCTCTCGCCCCCCCACCGCACCCCACCCGCACCCCCTGCCGCCCCAGCCCGGGGCTCCCCCTCGCCTCCAGCCCGTCCGGCGCTGGCAGGGTCAGGGTAAGCAGCGGGGCTTCCAGGCCGCGCCTCAGCCCAGGGTCCCTCCAGCCAGGGCTCCCGCCTCCAGGACCGGCGGAGACCCAGGAGGGCAGAGCCGGGGGACCGCCCTGGCAGGGGGCTGAGGAGCCAGGGCAGGGCAGCCCCAGAGGGAGCGGAGCCCCGGAGAGTGGGACGCGGGCCCCGCATGGCAGCGCCCCACCCTCTATGGCCCCGCTGCTGCTGCTGCTTCTGGCCACCCTGCCGCAGTCCCTGGGTGGCTTGGGCCGCTTCACCCAGCCCTGGCTGTGGCGCTGGGGGGCGGCCACCCTGCGGCACCTGCAGGTGGCTCCGAGTGCCCCGCGGGGCGGCCCCCAGCCCGACTGTCCCCCGCTTGGAGCCTGCCCGGCCCAGCCACAAGGTACGAACCGCAGCGGCCCCAGGGCACCCCCTGCGCACAACGCGCTGCTGCTGCTAGGGCCAGCTCTAGGCTTTTGCCGCCCGAAGCTAAAAAAAACAAAAAAAGGTTGCTGGAATGCCACCCCTAAAATGTGCCGCCCCAAGCACATGCCTGGTTTGCTGGTGCCTAGAGCTGGCCCTGAGTCTGGCTGCTAGCACCACTGCAGACCAACCATACTATGGGCTGAATAATAGGCTGGCAAAAAGCAGTCAGATGATGTTTGACTGGGTACTTTGCATCAACGTGAATCTTCAACTAGTGTTAAAGTCTTTTTTCTAGAGGACATTTTGGAGAGTCCAACCTAGATGTTTGTTTTAAAGGACTGCTGGAAATTGCATTCAGCTGCCTACGGCCCCCAATTACTGTTCCAATAGCCAAGGATAACTGGAGTGCAGACCCCTACCCTTTTCCCCTGGCCATGCCCCTTACCTCAGGGGTTTGGAGATGGATGGTGTAGGTCACTACACTGGCTCTATGTCACCCTGGGCTTCCCTTTACACCAGCAGAATCCCCAGGTAGCCTCTTAAACTGACTTTATGCCACTTTGCACTGCTCCCTAGCAGGGCCAAGAATCTGTTTTTGATTCTGGTGATGGCAAGAAGCTTTTTGGGTCAAAATCTCCTCCTCAAAAGAGCAAAAGAAGGGGGATTGTTAAAAACTCCAAATTTGTGTTTTGTGAGGCTCAGTTGAATTCCTTTCTTGCTTCAATACTGTTTTCCCCATGTAGACACGTATATCAGTTTTTGGCCGAGGTTTTGCACTATTTTCATTGGTATCTGTACAATATGAGGAGTGACAATTAAAATGAGAAGTTGTTGAATATTGTGGCACACTGTCAGCATCTTGGCAACTTGCTGGAGTCTGAGTATCTTCTGATTTGCACGGAATTTTACTTTTTTTTTTTTTTGTATTTTCCTGATATCACTGGTGGGTAGAGTTCACCACCATAAACCTAACTCACATGAGGTAGTGTGATGTAGTGCCATGCTGTGAGCAGTTTTCAGGGGGGCCGCCAGGCAAGGCCAGCATTAGACTCACTGGGGCCCGGGGCAGAAAGCCAAAGCCCTGCCACATGGGTTGAAGCCAGGGCCCTGAACCCCGCCAGCCGAGGCTGAAGACGAAGCCTGAGCAATGTAGCTTTGCGGGGGCTCCTGTGGCGTGGGGCCTCAGGCAATGCCCTGCTTGCTACCCCGTAATGCCAGCCAATGCAGAAAACCTGTTATTGTGACACAGGTGGGCTGTGGAGTTTTTATAGCATTTTGGGGGGCCTCAGAAAGGAAAAAGTTGAGAACCCCATATCTAGTGGATAGGGTGCTAGAGAGGGGGTCAGGAGAATTGGGTTCTCTTCCCAACATGGCTGCCAATCTGCTGTGTGACTGTTTGCAAGTCACTACTCGATGGCACTGCTTCCCCTGCCACTCTTCATTTGTCTTGTCTATTTAGAATGCAAGTTCTTTTGGGCAGGGGCATAATAATGTCTTATTATGTGTATGTACAGGACTGAGCATAATGGGGCTCTGATCTCAGCTGGGGGCTTGTAGGTGCTATTCTATAAATAATAAAATCGTTGCGAGCGTTGGCTGCATGTTTGCAAATTGCTGTGGATCCTCTGATAAAATATTAATGCTAACTGCCCCACAGTTCGGACTCCGGGGGTTTGAATAGCAGTGCACACCAAAGTGCTGCGCTGTAACTCCCCCATGTAGATGCTCTGGGCGCGAATTAAAAAGTTTCTAGTTTGCATTAATGTAATCCTGTTTGAAGAGGACTATGTTAATGTGAACTAGGAACCTTTTAGTTCATTCCAACAAGCCATTCATCAGGCTATTCTGCCACGTGCGGTCACAAGGAGAAGGCAGCTGCAGCCTGCATCAGAGGATGCAGCAAACTGGTCTTTAGACACTGGTTGCAGAAGGCAGCTTATAAAGAGGGTTTGCAAACAAAACCAAAACTGGCTAGTAAACAGCATGGTTTCTATTTCTTCCTCTTGTCCCATCTTATGAAGGGTGGACTAAAGATATCATAATTACTTAGAATATAGCACTAATAGTCATATCAATAGGCCAAACCCTAAAGCCCTAACTCAACCCTGAGGTCTTGGTCTGAGTGATGACTAAGCAAAGACATCAGGATTTGGCCCAGTAAAAATACTTTGCACTTACATAGCTCTTTAGTTGTCTAAGTGCTTTATGAACATATTAATAGTTGGATCTTATTTTCCCCTCCTGTTTCCTATCATCTCACCTTTCTAGACAGTCTGTATGAAACCTTGTATAACATAAAAGTTAAAAGACAACAGGTCAATTGTGGGGGATACCCCGATTCAGGATAAAGAGATACAGAATCCTTCACCTCTAGATTGCCTGTTTGAATCCAGCCCATTTAAGCAGTGACTGAAAATAGATGCCATTTGATGGCCTTTCTGAAATGGTTGGTGACCTGAGTCCAGGTCCCAATGTTCTCATCATAATAGTCAACACCACAATTAACCCTAATTGACATTCTGGTTGGGAGTCTCAGCAGTAGGGTGACCAGATAGCAAGTGTGAAAAATCGGGACGGGAGTGGGGGGTAATTGGCACCTATATAAGAAAAAGCCCCAAATATCGGGACTGTCCCTATAAAATTGGGACATCTGGTCACCCTACCAGGGTCAACAATAACTGAGAAAAATTCTAACCCCTGGAGGTCATCCCTCACTGGTTTGGTTGAACAGATGGCTACTGCCGCCTCCTATGCTGTGTCTGCTCTGTGGATCAATGGTCTTCACCTTTTAGGATTGTAAAGCCAGCACCTTATATGAGCACTAACTTCACACACAGGAAGAAAAGAAACCGTTTGACTAGCTTGATAGTGTAGTGGGTTTTTTTTAATTAAAAACAATCCTTCTCATGATGAAAGTCTGTACTTTAAAATGTAGACTAGAGGGAATTTTCCCCATTAAACCCAAAACATTTTCCCCAATAAACCATGAAATGGAAGGCTATGTTATGGAAACACTAACAATATTTTTTATTATAGTGGTATGCCAGCACTGCCATAGTTAGGGTTTAATTAAGATATCTGCTTAAAGTTTGATCTTTCTAAGTCTGGTAAAATAGTTAATATTATTTCTGGTAAAATAGTTAATTTTATTTCTTCTTTGAAATTTGGTGTGCCTCACAATAGTGCAGGGGAGGGTTAGTAACCCAAATGGGGAGTCATTTTGGGTCAGGAGTTCCAGAGATATAAGCCCCCCAAAATAGCCATTAAAACATTTCTAGGTGGGTTTTTTTTTTTGCCAAAGATTAGAGTGACCAGATGTCCCGATTTTATAGGGACAGTCCTGATATTTGGGGCTTTGTCTTATATAGGCACCTATTTAACCCCACCCGCCACCTTCCTGTCTTGATTTTTCACACTTGCTGTCTGCTTACCCTACCAGAGTTACAGATCAAAGTATTGATGTGATGCGGTCAAAATAGTCTGACTATAGTCTGTCAAGTTTTACCCAAGTTAGTGCCTGGCACCCACTAAAACTTTGGGGGAACCAACCTGACAGCAATATTTTTAACAGATGTACCATTTTACATTGTGCATGTGCCAATGCAGAAAACATTCCTGCCATTTTATATGTTTTAAAGCTTGACTATTGTAAGTGCTCTAAAATCTGAATGTTTAATTGGATTGCTCTGAAATTTGGTGTGCTGGGGGTGCAGGCTAGAATAAGTGATTCGAATTTGGGATCATTTGACCCAGGGGTTCCTGAGTTATAGGCCCCGCCAAAAGCCAGTTTTCTTCTGCTGCCTTCTATAGTTAAACTGAGAGGTACTAATCACTGGATGAATCACTCAGCTCATTGAGTTTGGTGACTGTGAACTCATCCTTGAGGGCTTTGAACTCACCATTCCATTAACATAACTAAGGATAAGTTAATCACAAACCCCCACTGAAGACAAAAGGAATTTTGGACGGAATAGGTGGAGGTTGGCTACAGTTTGTGAATCATGGGTGGCAGTTTTATTTGGGGGGGAATGTAATTAAGGTATTTAGACGGGGAAGGATAGTAGGGGGCAGAGCAAGGGGGGGAATAGGGCTTTGGGGCTGCAGTGAGGGGATGGTATTTATGGGGAGAGGGTAAATAAGAATGGGTGGTAGGGGAGGGAAAAGAGGCTGACGATTCAGATGAGGAAGGGAAATCTACAATTTTGTGGGGAAGAAGGCAGGGAGACAGGGACTGGGACAGAGAGATTGGTTGAGGTTGCAAAGGGGATAGGCAATGAGGTAAGGCTTGGATAGGTTGTTTGAGAAAACCTGTATTTCACTATTTGACTAGCCCGTGGGGCAGTGGGGAATTTTAATTAATGATTAATGTGGTGTTTCCAAAGACACAGAGCACAGAAGTTTGGAATTCACAGCGCAAGTACCTTGTTTGATGAGGGAAAAGACATAAGAACATAAGAATGGCCATACTGGGACAGACCAATGGTCCATCTACCCCAGTATCCTGCCTTCCGACTGTGGCCAATACCAGGTGCTTCAGAGGGAATGAACAGAACAAATACTGTAATCATCAAGTGATCAATCCCCATTGTCTCCCATTCCCAGCTTCTGGCAAATGGAGGCTAAGACACCATCTTTGCCAATCCTGGCTAATAGCCACTGATGGATCTATCCTCCTTATCTAGTTATTTTACTTCCTTTTATTTGTTTTAAACCTGCTGCCTATTATGTGCGCTGTCAGGATTACCAACATATGGATTCTGGGTGATTCCTGGACCATGGAGTTGCAGAAGTTTGAGGGAGATCAAGAAGTACACCCTGGCATGGGGATTACTGAGTGCAGGCTGATTGGCCATGGTATGCAAATTGCGGGATGTAATATGTACAACTGCATGACCAACTTTCCCTCTGTATTTTCTGGTTTTCAGAAGTTTGAGTTTTGCTTAGCTTAATGTTCTGCAATGGGTTGGCATACCACCAAGCAACCTTAATTCTGCATTAATATAGCTTCCTCCCCCCCATTGAATTAACATCATTGTTTATATAAAAGTATCACAATCCCTACCCAGCAGCTTAGACTGTTCTGCACATGGGAATACAGTGCAAGTCAGGTATAGAATACGCGTGTCATTTGAAGATGTGGTGGGACGTGGAGTAAACAGAGGGTGACCGTTAAAAAGTATAAATGCAGGAGGATAAATGAGCAGAACTGTGAGCCTCGTGGGTGGGATTTAATTATTTCAACAGACAGAGAGTTAGGAGGAATCATAAGCCAGGGTCAAGAGATGGCTTTTTCTGAGATAGATGCCCTGATTCTCTTCAAATGCAATTAGGCACAGAGCAACAGAGATGCTGTTCCAGATGGTACGGCAGCACAAGAGCATTATCTACCAGCCACTGTCGAGAGAGGAGAAGAGGGAAATAGCTAGCATTTGATATTTGAGGAGCATAGGGAATGAGCAGAATAGCAAGCCATGTGGTCAGAGAGACTGGGGGAAGGGATAACAGCCACACAGCCTTATCTGCAGGCCCTGTGCTCCTAAGTCCAGTGTTATAATACGCAGGGGTATTTTTTTATTTTTACAATGTTGGTTTAGCTGCTTTTCCTTGGTCACAGCAATGTACATTAGCCTCTTATCCATTTCATTAGCTTTCACAATCCATAGCTGAGGCCAAGAAAATGTAAGTATGTGTTTCTTTGTCTGACATATGGTGACCTAAATTTAAAGAATCATGGAACTGTAGATTTTAACAGATAAGTGACTGCTGGCAAATCAAATGCTGATGAATGCATACACTGAGCAAATACTTTTTGAACTAAAATTGCTCCTATGTCTAGTGTCAGGCAAGCAACAGTAAATCTCTAAAGGAGTTAATCTGGTTATAATTTTCTCTGCTGTGTGCCTAGGTCTCAGTTGCAAGATGATTGCATTGCTGTCAGCAGGAGATGGCTATTAATTGATTTAAAATGGTCGTCTTCTGCAGTATGCACCTGACTTATTTATTTTAGGGAGTGAAAGCATCTGATAAACATTCTGGCTCAGACAGAGGTGCTGAAAGAAAGTGTGTGTGTGGGTATGTGTGTGTGTGTGGGTGTGGGAGGGATGGGGACAGGAGGGGAAAATGGATTTCCCTCAAAGGAGTTGTTCAGAGAATACATAGCACATTTTCAGAGAAATAAATTCAAAGGAAAAACCTCCCCTTCCCCAGTAATATTTTAGCTTACAAGACCTAAATTAAATTAATTATACCTGCATATTCTAACATGCCAGTCTTGATACACACATACAAGAAAGCCAAGTTCAAGAATGAACATTTTATTCACATAAAGATTTGAAATCAATAACAACAGCTATGTTAAAAAGTTAGTGGTTTAAGTGGTCATGATGGATTGAGACATAGTGGCTCCTTTCCTGGTCTTCATAAGCCCATACCTGGGAGCTCTGAATTGGAGGGCTGGTGATCAAGTTAGCTTTGTTGTGCTTCTATAACCTGGCCATTCTAATGACTAAGGCTATGTCTACACGACAGCATTTGGTGGCAAAACTTACGTTGCTCAGGGGTGTGAATATTTCACACACACCCCGAATGTCATAAGTTACACCCACATAAGTGCTCAGGTGTACAGTGCTATGTCTCTCCCGCTGATATAGCTTATGCTGCTCATAGAGCTGTTTTTTTATGCCAACAGAAGTCTCCTGTCGGCATAGAGCGTCTTCACAAGACGCACTGCAGCAGTACAGCTGCACCACTGAAGCACTGTACATATCGACATACGCTGAGTCTTTTCAGATGTAACTGTTTTCATGAATGTCACATCTTTATGCAGCCAACCCCTTGTTTCCTACCGTGACTTAGTACAGAAAGGGCTTTAAGGCCCAGTCATACGAACAGATGCATGTAAAGCATTCCATTGTGTTTAATGGGCTTACTCATGTCAGTTACATGGGTGGGTAAAAGGTTACAAGGTTAAGCCCTTAGACCAGATAGATGTTTTGTCTTCAGAAAAGTGGCAAGAATTCACTTATAATTGCAATGATGAAAAAAAGTTAATAGCAATGTTAATAGCAGTACAAACTTAACAGGAAGTAAGCTCACTGTCTTTGAGACAGGAAGCGTGTATGCTTGCCTCTATACAACACATGCTGTTCTTAGCACTGATGATAAGTTGAAGAGTCTGACAGTGTACCCACATATTTTCCATTAATTTTAATGAAAGATGTGTGGCTACTTCTCCAAAGGTGCTTTGAAGATATTTTAGCTCTAAGAAGGCTCCTGTCTTTTTTCCATTTTTGAAATAAAGATACAGTCCTTGATCCTGCCCCCACTGAAGTCCATCAGAGTGCCATTAATGGGAACAGGTTTGGGACTGGTGAAGATGGCTTGAAAAGAAAGAATATAATGCTCTGAAACAGTGTTTCTCTAATACATAACCAGAAATGAAAATCAGAGTTACTATAATATTACTATTCTTCAGTTTATTTGTTTTCTTATATAATAGTCAATATTTAAAAAGTAAATAAACAAGAGCTCTGGCTTATAAACCTTGCATCTCAGGGCATAAGTCAGTCTCTAACTACTGGGGGTTAGGAGGAAATGTTACCTGGGAGTAATATATCCCATAACTGTGTACTGTAGGGTTTCTTTCTCTGAAGCATCTGGTGCTGGCTACTGCAGAGACAGGATACTGGACTCAATTGATCATTGATCTGGCAATTCTTGTGTTCCTATGTATTGTATGATTGATGGGTTTTAATTCTTGTTAATCTCATAATGCCTGGGCTCGGCCCACTGATCTAAATCAATAAAATATGGTTTGTTTTTCAGTGAAGAGTTTTTTTAAATATCACTTTTGCATGACAAGATACATTGCTGAAATTCATTCTTTACCCCTTAATTTGGAGCTAGTGCAGAAGCCTTTTCTCATACAACAGCCAGAGCAGGAGCTGCTGCCCTATCATGTGACTCCTTACTAATATACCAGCTCCATACCAATAGGAAATACTATTTGAAATTAGTTTATAACAGACCTGAGTTTATAGATTGTTGCACTGTTGCCAACCTTCTTACCTAGGATTTGTCCTACTGAGTCAAATCTTTGTTCTGTCAGACCTTGTATCCTACCTCTAGCACTGGTCAACATCTGGCATTTCAGAAGAAGGCACAAAAACAAAGGACTGCAGTAGTTGTTGTGCAATGTTGCACTCAGAGGGAAAAAATTCATCATGATCGCTGTGGTGAATGCTTGCCTCATGTCTTGAAGCCTGAGGATAGATTGCCCTTGTCTGAGTAAGCATAATGACAAATGCTATTCCTGCTTTTCCCAGCATTTGTCTGTATTTTCAAGGATAAATATATTGGGCCAGATCCTTGCCCAATAGTGTAATCAGGATAATGAAGTCAATGGAGTGAACTCACCTGATGAGGTTCTGGCTAATTGTTAAATATGTGCTCTGCACAATGTTATATTTTAGGTCCGTAACTTAATAGTCAATGATCTCTGTGTTTGCATATAGCCCAAACTGACGCTCATATGAGCTTCTTTTTCCCCCTTGGCTAGAAGTGAGACAACACAGGTATGAGTTGTGTGTACATTAAGAAAATGAGATCACATTGACAACAGGTGTCAAAAACAGCTCCCTCTGAGCTCCCCCACCTCAATTCATGTTACAAATGTTGATGAGGAGAGAGTCAGTCATCTTCATACTCACTGTAAGAATGCATCTGAGACTCCTCCTGCTAGCAGATATCTGGCACACTTCACTACAATACAATGCATGCTGAACTCTGTTGACCTGTCCACACTGGCAGGTTAGACATTTCCCACATAACCTGAGGGGGAGCTGGAGTTGGGGGAGGGGGAAACATTTTGACATCCATTGTCAAAAACTGCTCATTTTTCTAGAGTAGACTGGACCTCTGAGTCTGGGTGCAGATTGTGCTAAGAATACCATCTGAAGACTGAGGGCTACAGTGAGACTGTTAAACCACAGCACTGTGAAGGAGCCAGGCCGAGTCACCACACAACTTGATTGCATAGGCTGCTGTGGATGAACTTCAGCTAAAGGAGTAACTCCACCATGAACCAGGCAGGCTTTTTTATTTGATGTGGGCCAGCCATTGGAGGGAGACATGGCCACAGTGTGTTACAGAAGCAGAAGCATGAAAATTGCACATGCAAGAACTTCACAGTATTGTTTGAGAGGTCTCTTATGAAAATTTGGCCCTTAAAGTCCAGTGTTTTAAAAAGAAAGACCATCAGCTTTTCTCTAGATGCACCTTGGGGCCTTTTTTCACTAGGTGATTTGTGTTTAACCTTGATTTTTAACAATCAAGTGAGGTGATACTATACTGACTGGTCAGTGCAGGCAAGGACAAGTTACGTTCAGCATCAGCTCAGCTAGTTGCCCACAAACCATCACCTATGTGACTAGCTGACATGGTGTTGAATCAGTCAACATTGACCATTTAGCATCAGGTCAGCTAACTTGGTTGTTAAAAATTGAGTTCAAACACAATTGCATTTCCCAGTGAAGGCAAAGCCTTTAAGAGGTTCAGCGAGCAATGCAGGTTTAGGGGCACCAGAAGGGAAATTTGATGGCAAAAGAACATGGGGCAGAAAAAAGAAAAGAATAGATAGAAGATGTGGATTTGAACTAGGGTAGTTCATCCACAAAAAGATTAGCAGAGAATGTACAAAATGGGCTACCATGGTTGCAAACCTCCAGTAATGGAGATGCCTCCTACCAAAAAAGAGAAGAAAGCAAAGCTGTGTGGTGAATTGCAGAATGTGCCTTTCTTTTTAATATTATGATTTTTCAGGTTTTTCCAGTCCTGCAGGCATACTAGGGACTCATCTAATGCAGAACTGCCTTGCATTCCGTAAGAGTGAGGCTGATCAAGAGAGTGGGTGTATCATGGTGATAGGTGGGAGGTCATCAACAAGCAAGGAAATAGACTCACCTCACAAGGAAACCCCTGTGGTAAGAGTTTGTATGAAGGGCTGTTGAGAACTCAGTTCAAAGCTCCTGTTCATACATATTCTGGGTGCAAACTTTGTAAATCTGGTTCCTTGGAACAAATATCTAAGAGGTTCTGATAGTTTTTAATGGTTCATTAATCCTCTTTACACTTACAATCTGTTCAGTACTCAATTAAGCAAAAGCACAAACATCTGGCACTCAAGGGAAGTCCTATGACACCAACAACAAACCAAACATCACCAGAACAAAGCATGACTTTTTATTCCTCTGAACTATGAATGTGCTTAGGAGTGCCCTGTACAAAGTCGAACCCACCAAAATAGGGCTGATAGATTCTGAAGCCTTGTTACTTGCACTGTCAGACCAAAAAATAAAGCAGCCTGAGGCACAGGGATAGATCAGGCCCAAACATACTTTCCTTCAACCCAGTTTCTTCTTATCCCAACTTTCTGTTCTCTTCATACATTCCTGTTCCAGCTGCCTTTAATTTCATCTCTGATCCCTAGGGGCCTGATCCAAAGTCTGTTGAAATCAGTGGGAGTCTTTCTATTGATTTGAATGTGCTTTGGATCAGACCATAAACGTATCTCAGACATGGAATCACAAGGATCTGTAGTTTAGTGGACTAAGCATAGACTGGGAGTCAAGAACTCCTGACTTTTAACTATGTCTCTGCCACTGAATCAGTGCATGGCCTTGGACAAGTCATATAGCCTCTCTGTGCCTTGGTTTCCCCTGTTTATAAAACAAGGATAAAACAGTGATGCTCACTTTTCTGCCTCACCTGCGATTGTGAACATTAATTAATGTTTGTAAATGTCTACATAAGTTCAACTATATAGATGCCTGAGATATAAGATGGTTAAATAACCACCAGGAACCAATAATAGCAATAAAACTTTTAATTCTAAGTATAATATGAATATAACATCTAACATTCTTAGCATGGCTGAAGCTGCCAATATGATTTCCCTATATTAATATATATCAAATTCTGAAACACATGTACATGTGGCTCCAGATGCCAAAATGTATGTGTCATATACTATACAGCATATTGTGATACATGAATTTCTGCACATGTAAATTCCTAACTGCTTGTATGCGTTTCAGCATTAAATGTCTATGTTACAATATGTGATGCATATTAACGTATGACATGGAGAAATGATATTAGAAGTTTCAGCCATACTAAGAATATTAGATCAAGAATATTAGAACAGTACTTGGTCCTGCTAGTGAAGGCAGGGGGCTGGACTCGATGACCTTTCAAGGTCCCTTCCAGTTCTAGGAGATAGGATATCTCCATTAATTTATTTAAATTAAATTTAATTTATTTAAATTTAAAATTTAAATTTATTTAAATATGATACTAAAATGTATACATTAAATACTGAAATTCATACTTTCTATATGAAACACATGTGCTAATGACCCTTCATAAAGCTGTCTAGACACTTGTTTCTTGGTTCAAGCCTCTGCCCCTGGGCAGGCTGAATCCTGTACATTTTCCTTGAAATTTCACAAAAAGAACAGGAGTACTTGTGGCACCTTAGAGACTAACAAATATATTTGAGCATAAGCTTTCCTGTTCTTTTTGTGGATACAGACTAACACGGCTGCTACTCTGAAACTTGAAACTTGAAATTTCAGTGCATCATGGGCTGCAGAGTACCCATTCTTTCTCTCCCCTCCTCCTCCTTTTTGATCTTCATCAATTAATACACAAAGGACATTTAACGGTAGACTTCTAAGATTGCAACATACTTTCTTGCTGACATGATCAGGTTGTGATGATTTTGAAGACTTTGTTATAAGTAAGAATGAAAAAGGAGAATGATTAATTGTGTGTGCCATCCATAGAACCTGATTTTTGCACATGAAAACCAGTTTCAAGATGACATTTGCCTGTGCAGGAAGCATCATGCATGAATCTCAGACACACACTGTGCACATGGGCTTGTTTCCTTTATGCTTTCTATGGCCATGAAAACATCTGTGCATGTTCAGATAGCTTAACTGTGCATCTGAGAAAGGACTTGCAATGTGATATGAGCTACCTAAAGTGTAGGCAAGATTCTGACTATGTAAGGATGTCCAAATATGCTAAGCGAGACACCAACTGATCATCCCAGTTCAGCACACTCTGTTTTCTGTATTTGGGGGAATCAGAGTAAGAGTACAGAAGTCACCCTTAAAAGGCAACATTTGCCAACAACTAGCACATGGCGGTATCTGAGATTACCTGTTTTTCTACTTAGAATAGCAGATACCTGTATCGGATGTGGGGTAGCACCTTTTTAGTTCTACTATATTGTACTGTGTATTCTGCAGAGGCAGATTAAACCATGATCTTTGGGATCTGGGTTCTGCAGTCAGAGAGGGCCCTGAAACACTGCTTCAAGTGCTGGATTTAGGCAGAAGGTGATACACAATTGGTCAATGGTGTCTCTATTCACCCCTTAAATCATACCATGACATGACTTAAGGGGAAGGGTAGGTAACAGCTGGGACTCAGTTGTTCATGTGCAACCATCATGTGTGATGATATATATGTCTAGCTGTTCTAGAGGGAACAAACTATGTAGTGAGGGGAGAGAATGTCACGTCTAGTAGACCTGGGTCCATTATAGTCTTAGTCCATTTCTGGTAATATGCCACCTTTCATTGTATATACTGTCATAGTACTCAATGTATACTGCTGGAATAGTAACAGTAAATAGATACTACACATGTTTTCTCACTCCACTCCTAATCAGAATGGGAGGATTTTACACCCAGTTTGCACTCCCCATGTGTGAGTGTAAATGACCACACAAGGTTCAAGGCAGGGAAGAATCAGATTAATTGGCCTGCATTCTCCTGTTCACTGAGGCCACTTTGCACCATAGAAACACACATGTAGGCAGTGCAGAGTGGCCTTCAAACAGTCAGCAAGAGGTAGCTGGTGGGGAATTCCCCTTGTGTAGGGACATTTTCAGCAGCCTCCTGCACAAGCACCTCTGAAATAGGGTGGGGGAGGGACATGTCAGGGGCTTTCAGGAAGGTGGCAGGGTTCACTGATAACTGCTGCTCCAGCCTAGCACTAACGACCTTGCTAGGCTGTATTCCTGTATAACCCACTGTGTCTATACATACTCGGGGGAAGAGGCTCCCTGTTCCATCCTCTCACCTAGTCCTCCTTCACAACACACAGCGAAGTACAGGCCTGTGGGTGGGTTAGCAATATAGACATTCACAGTGAAGTCATCTCACCTCACTCTCATGGATAGAGAGAAGAAACAACAGAGTTATTAGCTGGAATGATAGCTGAGGGCTTCAGCTGTATCTCTGCACGTGCACCTGGCAGCATAACTGATAACCCTTTTGCATTTCCATTCTAGGTATCAGCATAAAGGCAACCTTTATTAAGAAGGATTACCTTTGTCAGACACAACCTCACCACCCACACACTCACCCAGTCTTGCACAAACTGAAGAGCAAATATATATCTAAAAGAAAAGGAGGCAGGAAGCCAGTCAGAGTCGGGATTTTAGCTGATCAGAGTAGTGATTTTAATAAAAAACAACACGTAAAATCAATAAAATGAGATAATATTCCCTTCTTTAATGGGGTTGCAACCCCTATTCTGTCATTTCTGAGAAATGACGTAACACATAACTTTGAATTAAACAGTGAGAAGTCACAGACGGGGCATAAGCTCCATTCTTGTGTCTTGTGGCTTTTATCCCCTGATTTTATTGCAAGGAGACTATTCCCCAGAGCGTGTGTGTGTATGTGTAACCAGAAGTCTCAAGGTGGCTCTTTTGGGCAAATGGTTAAAACCTGCTGAAGGAAGGGATTCTCCTGTTTAGACAGCAATGAGAAGTGGTTACTGGAGCAGTAAGTGTAGTCACCTGCTCAAAAGGGACCTTCCGTCTCTTTAAGGAATGGAATGGAGGGACAGCAGAAATGGACGATGTGTTCCATCTTTCAGGTGATTTCATGTGTTAAGCAGGAAAAATTCAACTGTTTGAATGTGTGGCTTCTAACAGATTTAAGCCAGGAGTTCTCCTCTGGGAAAGGATGGGGGCATGTGACAACCTTGCCCTTTCCATATTGCTGAATGGAACGTGGGCGGGAAGGAGAGGAGGGAATGGGTTTTGGCTAGATTCCAGCTAGATGGGAAAGGGACATTTGGGAGGAGGGATCCCGCTATGGAAAAGGCTCCACAAACATCCCTCAGTTATCAGTACTGTATAAGATAATCTGGCTGGCAGGCTTTGTGCATCCCATAGTTTATAGGGACCAAGTATGTTTTGCCCGAGCACCATCCATATATTCTCATTACAGACTCACAGTGAAGTAAACTTGCCATGTGGAGAAAGTCAGATACTGCTGTAAAAAGGGGACTCCATTCTTCCATTCTCCTGACTTCCACCAGAATATTGAATTCCTTTAATCTACTGATCACAAATCAGACCCTCACCTTCTAATTCCAAGATTCTGACTCCTAATAGGCAGTGTGACTACCCGTAAGCCCCTACCTTTAATATACACATGTGTGGGGGGGTCTTAGGTTTGGCACTCTAGAATTCAGGCCAATGGTACTCCCAAATACCTTGCTCATCCCTCTGATTCAGAAGATGTCATCAGAGCTGCAGAGGTCCCAGTGAAAGTGGGAATCTATATGAACAAGAGGTGTGGGGACTCTTTGATGTCAAAATAATATTCTGGATGTGGATAGAGATCTGGACTGAAGTTCAGTTTGGTGCCCATCCACATCCATAATATCTAACAATAGTGGCTGGGTTTCTTAACACCACTCCATTTATCATATCATAATGCTGTGAAGATTGTGTTGTGATAAAATAATCTTCCCCTAAGGATGGAATTTGTAAAAGTGTTGCAAATCCCAAGGCAGAGAAATCAGACTGCAATTGTATTGAACTAGTGTATCATTTAAAAAAAATCTGCTTATAAATGAAATTTAACCATGTCTTCAAACTGCAAACAGTTTTAGCAGTACTCTGAAGAGTTAATAATAAGATTCGAGTTAGTTTGCAAAAAGTCCTGTGACCAGGAATCAGCTGTGTGGCCCATTGGATGGCTTGATAGGAAGTTGTCTTAGTTGCTCCCCTACTCACAAGTTGTCAGTATGGTGATTCTCTAGAGACACCAGAATATGTAGCTGCTGTTTGAGTGGTTGGATTAAAGAGCATCTCACTTTCTTGGAGCTGAGAGTGTTTGCGGGTACTGGTAATAGGATACTGAGCTTTTGACCTCTAGGTCACTTGTCTGAATCTCATTAAGGCTGGTGATAGCTGAGAGTGGTAACTAGCTGATGTCTGTACTGCGGTCTCTGTTAAGGAGTCTCACTCCAGTTTCCAGGGGGGAGGTATCTGTAATCACAGTAGCCGCGACCAAATTTGGCACCCTTGCTGGGAACTTTATAGAGTGGCATCATGCTATAAGGCAACCTGCCTCAGGATCAGCATGGACAGTAATGACCAATGGACACGGAAGCTCACACTCCAAACAGCATGTCATCCCACAGTGTATGGGCCTTACTTCTCTCTCACAGATACCAGAGAGGTCAGTCACTTTTTTATACTTTGGCAACAGTTGTAGAGCTTGTCATGCCAATAAAGTCTCATCAAATTGAAAATGAATTGAGTGGCTGCAGCCTGAAGAAGCATAGAAATTAAACTGCCTGTTCAGCCCTACAGGCAACTCCTCCATGACAGAACTAAGGCAGATCAGCAGGGATGTGGGAGGGAAGCTTGTCACTGTCTTGTTGTACTTGTTGTCATTGTATTTGACTTGGCACTGTCTGTGCTGTATCTGTCCTGTGGATAAACACAGGATATCAATCTCCAGGGCTGCCAATCAATAACTTTCACTAGCACTGCTTTTACTTAATTTTTTTTTTAGAGGGTAGAGAACAATTACATTGCTCCAGGAGATAAGGAGAAGGCAGTAAGTTAGTTCAGTACCTTTTGATATTATCTCTTTATCAATATAGTTCCGAGCTACTTCGCTGATACCCAATCATTACACTTCTAGTCACTGTCATACCGAGATGTAGAACTATCACTGGATAGTTCACTTAGACCACTATTGACAGCTCCAGCTGACAGCATTAGTCAGGGACCTGGACCCTGGGCTAGATCGTTGCAAAAGGAGCACACCTGTAATTAGCTGAAGTGTTCACAAATATCATTGACACACTTCTGTATTAGCACTCATGGCTGCGTCAAACTCTATTGATTACAATCACTCTAAAAAACAAAGGCAAAATATACTGAAAATTTATGAGTAACTGCACAGTACAGGAGAGTGGCAAACACCAAGGATGTCACACCGGTATTATATCAGTGTAACTCCTTTGATTTCAGTGAAGTAACATGAATTTTACTCTTGTGCGAGTAAGATCACTGTACAAAGAATTGTAAATGGCTACTGTTGCAAAGAGTCTCTTCACAAAATTCCCTCCTGCTCCCAGAGCATTAAAAATAAACTACCTTGTTTGTTCTTCCTTATCAAAATATACCTAAGCTGTTTCTAGAACAGGTTCTGATATCACCCTATACAACTGTGAAGAGCATTTAGTACCATCCAGGGATAGATGGAATTAATGCAACATTCAAAATCTGAAGCATGTTTCATGACTCAGTCTGCACTGATCCCCAAAGAGTAAAAAGAAGATGATTTGATTTGCCTCTCAGTAATGATTCTCTCTTTAATGACATCCCAGTAAATGAGGCTTTAGTTAGTTCTCAGCAGAATGCTTTCATCAAAGTACAACATTAATAGGATGAACTCTCATGACATGGGACGGTTTGATCTGACTATACTCTACTGGGTATTGTTATGAAGCAAACTAAAGTGCCGCCTCGGGTAACTCGTTTAGTGCTGGGAGTTATGATTTTTAAAATGAAAGCTACAGAAGGAAATGCCTCCTTTAATTAAATATGAGTATGAAGTTTGTACTAACTATGCAGATGACTCTTTAAAATCATGGCAAACCAAAGAGTATGTTCAGGTAGTCTGTGGAACAGCATGGCTCCGTCCCTCATTTTGGCCTTGTTTTTGGCACCTATGTGCCAAATCCATAGCTGGGTACAGTAGCATAGATGCACGTATTTGAAATCTGGGCTTCCTGGGCTCAGTTTTCAAATGTAGGTGCCTTATCTGGAGATCCAAATGCCACATTTAGATGCATCACTTAGGCATGTAAAATGGGCAAACTGAAGGATCTGCATGTCCTTTTTAGGTTCCTCCATATAGTCGATTAGATTCTAAGAGCACTTCTAAGTGCACCAGTATTATAGGTGATGCTGTTGAGGCTGATAAGCCAAAAATGTGGTCTTGTGGGTGCTCTGTTCTGTTCCTGAGAGTAGGTGCTATGATGAAACCTGTGGCTAGTAACCACTCAAAGGAGTGGGAAGGTCTGATTGCTTTAGGCAGGTGGCTTTCTATAGAGGATTGTGTTCAGAGCATTCAGGGTGACTTTGGAGTAGTCTCCTAAGTTGCCTATGGAGGGTGGTATCTTGTAGAGCTTTCATTGGTTATTAAAATAGGAACAGAGCCAGTCTGACTATGGTGAAAGCATAGTAGCTGTTTAAACTTCCTCACTTCTTATTCACCTCCATCCTACCCTTTTCTTTCATTTAATAACAGTTGTCTTACTGGTCAACAGCACAGACAACCTGGGACAGTACATTACTAAGATCTCTCCTTGGCTGACTGAATAGTGTGCTGACACTTCTCATAAATGGCTTCCTTTCCTCTGTTCCTCACTCCAAAAACAGAATGGTTCTATAATCACTTTTCACCCATAGACCTTGGAGAACTTTTCAAAGGAGGGTATGTGTCACCTCCTCCATTAATGTGACAGGGGAAGATAGCAGATAGATTGACCTAATCCAGCATGAGGTATTTACGTACAAAAACTCATCATTTTTACTCAACAAGGGCAGCTAACCATTCTAACACATGCAGTAACTTTCTGCTGTAAATTAAACAGATACCCCTGAGGGTGGCTGATAAGGGCACAAGTGCTTGTCCGGTGAGTGATTTGAATTTTTTTTTTTTGCGGTATTTAATGCATACATTAAGGACTGATCTGAAGGGGTTGCACTTAACTGTGAGAATGTCCCTAGTGAAGATTTCATAAAGGAGCCAAACATTCCACTGAGATAAACCTCTTCACCAGCCAGTCCAGAGCCCTAGACAGTATGAGTACTGCAAGAGATGAAGCTCTGGACCTCAGAACTTTTGAGATTAATAGATGCTGGTCAGCTGATGAAACTGTGACGACAGGGCAGACTTGAGTTTGTGACTTATTGTTTGAATGGCACAAGTGAAGCTTAGTTGGCGGTGCTCCCAGGAAGTAACCTTCTCTCATTACTGGTTGCCTTCTTCCTGACAGACTTTGCTGGATCCCATTTTGATTGAGGAGTAGAGGCAGAAGAACTGTTACGTGCGGCATTCTGTAGACAAGCCATGGGAAAAATGAATTCTGCTCTAACCCTCACTGCTGTAGTTGCATTAGAATCTTGTTAGTCTGTATCCACAAAAACAACAAGGAGTCTGGTGGCACCTTAAAGACTAACAGATTTATTTGGGCATAAGCTTTCATGGGTAAAAAACCCACTTCTTTAGATGCACTTTAGATGCACTAAAGAAGTGGGTTTTTTACCCACAAAAGCTTATGCCCAAATAAATCTGTTAGTCTTTAAGGTGCCACCAGACTCCTTGTTGTTTTTATTAGAATCTTGAGCCACTGTGCCATCACCATAAGGTATGCAAAGGACAATTGCCCCCTGAGACAAACTTTGCATACAGACTTTGCATTTTGAATCAACTTTTGCAGTGATACCTGCAAATCATTAGCTCTTTGGGGCAGGGAATGTCTTTTTGTTCTATGTTAGCACCGTGGAGTCCTGGTCCATGACTGGTGCTCCTATGCAGGGCCTTAGAGTAACATAAATGAATAAAATAAGAGTCCTGGGTAACTCTATCTTCAGCAGCATGTATGAAATACACTTGATGAATCAAGCCATGATGGAGGGAATTCTGCTAAATGGTCGTGTTTGCTCTAGCATCTATCACTTGGCAGACACAACAATCATTACACCTTGATCTGTGATGGCAGCCAACTTTTTTTTCCCTTCAGTAATGTGCATTTAGGACGGTAGCAACGGAAGTAAATAACTGCCCTAAATCACTTCTCTCTCATCAATGACTTCAAACTACTATTTCCTACTAGGCTTAGCACCAAATTCTGCCCTCAGATTTATACACCCAGCTCCCACTGACATCAGTATACCATCAGTGGGCAGCGGATCCTATGGTGAGACACATTGCTTTGGACAGAGGGAGGTTAGAGCAGTTAAATATTGATCCACAGCACTTATTAAGTTACCACAAGATACTGAATGGCATTTTGCAGTAAATATGCATTAACTCTCTCAACAAACAATGGCACCCATAAGTTAATTCATATTACTGTTACTTGATAAGGTGGGCCATAACTAACTGTGCTTGGTCCTTAAGAGATTTTTACATTTAAAATGTGAAAGATTAGTTTCTTTGTTTCAACTGTCTTCACTACCTGTGCAGCACTTTGTGATTGGAATTAAGAACCCATAGTTCTGGCTCCTAAATTAAGGTTGCAGGCTGCCAAAATGAAGGTCATACCCATTAGAATATAAGAATTGCCATATTGAGTCAGACTAAAGGTCCATCTAGCCCAGTATCCTGTCTTCCAACAGTAGCCAGTGCCAGATGCTTTAGCAGGATTGAACAAAACAGGGCAATTATCAAGTGAACCATTCCTTGTTGTCCAGTCCCCGCTTCTGGCAGTGGGAGGTTTAGGGATACCCGGAGCACGGGGCTGCATCCTTGACCATTGTGAAATACTACCATCAAGGATGGTAGTGGCTCTCTCTGCTGTTTATCCCCATCAGACTGATATGACACATTCTTGGAATCTCTTTTTTAATAGCTAATTGAGAGTAATTAGTGCACAATCACAGCCTTGTGAAATTCCTCCTGTCCCACAAGAAAGTGATGTCTGTTTTACAGCTACTCAGAGTTACTCAGTGCAATTCATCCTGCCAGGCAGGTGGATTGTAAAGAGCCAGGGAAATACTGCAAAGCAATGTTTTTTAACATTGGCTAGACTTTTTAGCTGAGTCCGTCCCCCACCCCCACTACTTCCAGCCCAGCTTGCACCAAAAAAGGGAATGTCACAGCCACATGTGAGTATTTGCTGAAACTCAATTTCAAATTGAGTGTATTCATGCTAAATATGCTTGCACAATCATCCAGTTAGGGAACAAAAACATCATGCGATGTATTTGATCATTCACAACTAACCAACTCAGTCTTATCAGTAAAAACTGAATTATTATTGAAAACTCTTTGTGATCAAGCCATCACGTTTTTAAAACTCCCCAAAACATGTGCTCAATACATTTTCAAAACAAATATTTTTAAGGACACTTATCTGATCATTAAAACTCTACAAGCAGAAGAACAAGCTAAATTTTAGTCACATCAATTACTTGTTAAATACTATTTCAGCTCTACTCAAGAAAAGAATTCTGTGATTTCTACTTTCTCCTCACTAGGTGGCATGCTTGTCGTCTTGTGTTTGCCGTTCCATGAGACCTGAGGAACAACACTCTTATCAAGTTGATAAGCACTTTTAGACTACACTCTGTGTTTTGTTTGAGGCTTGGGTGAGTTGGAAATTGGGAAGCTTTCCTGGAATGCAAGAGATACACTTCATACTGTGGTAACTAAAATGTATCACTCTTGTTCCTCTGCCCTTTGCAATTGCAACATTTGATGGTTAATGCAAAAGCTACAGATTGAGGAAACGGAATTATTATCATCACTCACATTATGGTACCACCTAGAGACTTCAGGCTGGTTAGGCTGGTTGTGGTACATACATCTAATAATGACTGTCTCTTCCACACAGAGCTTACAGTCTAAGGGCTAGTCTACACTGGCAACATTAACATGTTTTGTGTAGTCGCGGCAGAGCGCCGGAAGAGAGCTCTCCCAGAGCTCTAAAAAACCCACCTCCATGAGGGGCATAGCTACCAGCACTGGTGCACTGTCTACACTGGTGCTTTACACTTGCTGTGCTCAGGGGGGTGTTTTTTCAAGACAAAATGATAGGTGAATGAGACAAACAAATAGGGGAGGATGGAGTAATACAAACAATCAGCTATTTTCGCAAACCTTTCACATGTGTGCGAAATTCATAGCCCCTCAGAAGCATTACAGCCAAAGTGAGTTTTAAAGAGAGACTTTCAAGAGAAGGAGGGGTGGCTTTATGAATTCTGACTGGGAGCTTTTCCGATTTGGATAGGGCAATAAGGAAGTAATTTCAAAGGTGTATGTGAAATGAAGAAAGATACGTTGACAAAGAGAACATTTTTTTTAAAAAAAATTTCTCATAGCAGATATCCCTTCTTTCTAACAAAGGTGAGCAGATAGGTTGAGGGATTGTTTTATTATATATAGCCCAATCCATATTTTTCACGCTCAGTGTCTACATTAGCCATTTATGTCACCTTCATTACAATACAGTTTGTCCTTCTGATGACCTTCCCCATTCTCAGCATTTGACGGCACAAGTGCCACCAATTTTCCTGAAACTAGCTTTTAAAAGGAAAAAAAATAAAAAGATTTCCAATTATCTTCCTGCAGTGCTTGAGAGCTAGCTGACTTGTCACCACTATATGTAGTAATATGCATTAAACCTTCACCTTATTCTGAAAACGAATCCCCTTTTAACTTCAATATTCTATTCCCTATTCCCCAAAGTCTTCATTAGTCCTTTAGTTAAACATACTAGGTGTACCCAAGAAGGGTGCCGGATCAATCTAGTCAATTAAGTCTAGTTCCCAGAGGTTAAATAACAACACACTGCTGACACAGAGAATCAGAGTTCTATTCTGATCTTTGCCCAGGCAAGAAGAAATGCAGAATACTTAAGAAAAGGTAGTGCCACAGTCAGTCTGCTCCCACCGGTACATGTAGAGGCACTGAAGTATTCCAGAAGGAGCTGTGCCTACCTCCATTTGGCTGGAACAATAGTAAATTACTGTTATATAGGCCCAGATCCACACGGGTATTTAGGTTCCTAACTTCTATTGATTTCAAATTAGGAGCCTAAATATCTTGGTAGCTCTGGGGTCCGAGTTACTTTCAGCAGTAAGAACAGATAAGCACTTCACAAACTCTCTGTCTCTATAAATCCCTTCACCCAGTGCCAAAGTGCAGCCATCTTTAAGGGGAAACCCAGAAACTCTTTAATGAGTCACAGAAACACTACTTCCTGCTCCACACTTGAGTTTTCCTTGGGGCCTCCCATCTGTGTACCTCTCAGGCCTGAAGCTGTTGAGATGATGACACTTGACAAAATCATAGACTAGGATCAGATACAGTAAAACCTCAGAGTTAGGAACACCTCAGGAATGGAAGTTGTTCACAACTCTGAAATGTTCATAACGCTGAACAAAATGTTATGGTTGTTCTTTCAAAAGTTTCCATCTCAACATTGACTTAATACAGCTTTGAAACTTTACTATGCAGAAGAAAAATGCTGCTTTTAACCATCTTAATTTAAATGAAACAAGCATAGAAACTGTTTCTTACCTTGTCAAATCATTTTTCAGACTATCCCTTTATTTTTTAGCAGTTTATATTTAACACAGTACTGTACTGGCTTTTTTTGTTTCTGCTGCTGCCTGATTGCCTGATTGTGTACTTCCCATTCCAAAGGAGGTGTGTGATTGACCGGTCAGTTCGTAACTTCGGTGTTTGTAACTCTGAGGTTTAAGGGATGGTACAAATTGAAAGCCATAGTCAGGGTACACAAGGCCCAGGGAAAAATGTCAATGGCCTGCACTATTCCGGCTTTTTACCACCAACATACTCTCACTTCACCACCCCCATCTTAGACACAGTTTATTTCTCCAGTACCTGAGCCCTGCTGTCCCTGTTTTTTAGGTTTCATTTTGACAAGCTTGTTTAATTATAACTTTTACAAAGAAAATTGTAATCAGCTGCATCTTACTATTGAGAGATGATTGAGGCAGCAGTCACCCAGCAGGCAGATGATAGGTAGCTAAGACAGAGGCAGCAATGCAGGCAGTTCCTGGAGTGGGCAGGCAGGCAGACACCAGTGAAGTCAGGTGAGTGGATAGTTCAGGCAGGGGAAGCACTGAAAGTGTCTGAGGCAGGGAAAAGACAAGTTGGTGGAGGCAGCAGCCTAGACCTTGTTTCTCTCTCATGGAGTCTAGTGCCTCACTTGCTGAGAAATTAGTGTGCAGCCCCATGGTCTCACACGTTCTCTCACCCAACTTGCTCTTTCAGTCAGCTGCATCTACCCCACTCACTGCAGAACTGGCTCTAGGTACCAGCAAACCAAGCACGTGCTTGGGGCGGCACAATTCCAGGGGCGGCATTCCGTGTGTTTTGTTGTTGTTGTTGTTTGGAGTGGCAAAAAAACTAAAACTGGCCCAATTTCACTGTGTCCCTCTTGGGATTAAGCTGCAGCCCAAAGAATTGTTCACAGAAACAACTAGGGTTTGACTGTGCTTGGCCTTTACATGGCTACACAGGGGGTAAGGACTCCCCTGTCCATTGCACGGCCCTATAAGGGTTCTCAGCTCTGGCAGCTAGGGGAAGACAAGAGGCCACAGAGGAGCAACTGAGGTGCAAGTGAGTGGGAAGGGGCAGTCCCGTGACTCTATTTTTCCACATGGTTGCAGTGGAAGGTGGGCAGGAAAGAATGGTGCCATTTTTAAAGGGATGCCACAAATTACTCCCCCACCCTCAGCCCAACCAGGGATTTTGGTCTGTGAGGCATAATGCCTCTACCATGCTCCCTTGTGTCAAGGCAATTACACACCATCCCTTGCTAACTTCTTACTTACAAACTGTGTGATCCAGACTTTCACTCCTAAATCTGAACAACAAATAAATTGGAGAAAATGACAGTCTGTTCATGGACAATTTGTGAGCAGGAAAGGGCAAATTTTGTCAAATTATCCCTTACGAATTATTCAGCCAGCTTTAATGGGAACATAGAAGTAGTGAAGGGCTAAACATGCCTTAGCAGGAGTTGTGCTCCCCCAAAGGTGAGTCAGAGAAAGTCATCATCCTCTTCGTACATTTATGACTCCCAGCAGAATAAAAATCACCCGCACTTTAGCTTTGATTTATTCTTCCACTTTGGCTCCATTCTACAAATGTAACCAATTCAGCAGGTTAAACCCAGTTGAGCTCTCTCTGTTTAGCAGGATGATATTAGGAGTTAATCCTCTTGCATGGTTCCACATTCTGAAATATCTCTATAGCCTAAAGATTTCAGCTGTATTTTAGAGCATCTTTTTTTAAAAAAAGATAATCTGCTGGAAATGCAAAGCTGCTGGAATTGAAAAGATTAATTTATTTAGTTTTATATAAAAAAGGTCACACTCTTCCTGTCTGCATTTAAACTTTGCGGTGAACTGATTTGCTAAACAAATGCAGTGTTGATTACAGACATTCAGGGATGACTTGCAAAATCAGATCTATTACAGAGATGTAACTGGTAACAATTCTTGTAAACAAAAGTGAGACAAGGTGGAGGGCACTGCAGGGTGATTAAAGGTATCATTGACCATTTTAATAACCCCTGCATGAACTGTTACTAAAATGTCCTTTTTCTTTTTGTCTATTTGCTGATGGTAAGACTGACTGGTGTCTGAGGGTCATTGGGTTGGGATTAATGTTAGCTGTTGGTTTCGTGAGGGCAGTGAACTAGCTGTTTTTGTGATGTGCTAATTATAAAATAATCAAATACATAATATAAAAATTCACATTTTATTCTGGAAAAAAAACCAGTGTAAGTATGTGCATGTTTCTCCGAGGGGTGGGGGAGGAGGGTTATGTATTTCATTCCCATACTAACAGAATGTTTTAGGGATTTGCTACTTACACAAACTCCTCATGCCAGGTTTCTGAGAGATCTTGCCAAACAGATGACCCCATTCATCCAGGGTAACCTTCTTGATTCCATCTGTGTCACAGGGTTTACCAGATTAAAAATTAGATTGAAAAACAAAAATTAGGATGGGTTTCTTGAGTGATTGCAGGCACTTCTGATTGCCATATATTTTGTAACACAATTTGGGGTAAATGTCAAGGTGTGTGATTTTAAAAGGAAATACATCAGTATTGCTAACGCTTGCAATTTTACCACGAGTTTCACAATATTTGGTGTTTTATTTCAAGCCTCAGCTCCTGGAGTCAAGTGATTATGTGAGAATCTCAGCTTTCATTTTATAAAAATGTTTCCAGAACACCTGGTTGTAGAGAAAAGCTTGGAAACGTGGCCTGAGTGCACCCTAAAGTCTTGAAACACAAAAGACAAAGATAAAGAATCTAAAATGTACTTTTTTAAAAAAATCTCCATCTTACTTTCCCCTGTAAGCAATTGCCACAGGGATGCTGTGTGATCACAAAGAGGAAGAAAGTTGGTCTGCATGATCTGGAATGGGCTGAGTGGGGTCCATAAGATAATATCTCTCTTAAGTTGTTGTCAATGCTATGACAATGACAAGAATTCTGATCTATTGGTTTGAATATAATTCCTGAGTTGTAACCCCCTGGCTCTGTCCCTGTTGCCTTCTGTGGCATAGTTTAATAGGAATGAGGGTCTTCTGGTCGAGGCTGGACTGAAACTTGTAGTTAAGTTTGGCATGGAACTCTGGAGAGTTTAGTTCAGTTCTCTGCCACAGACTTCCGGAGTGAACTTTGGCAAGTTACTTAATCTCTCAATGCCTCATTTCCTCACCTGTTAAACAGGAACAACAACATACCTCACAGGGATGTCATGAAGGTAAATTAATTAATGTTTGTGAGGCACTCAGGGCATGTCTACACTTACCTCTGGAGCGATCAATCCAGCAGGTCACTGTCAATCTGACCTGAGGGAAAATTCCTTCCCAACCCCACATATGGTGATCAAGTAGACCCTGAGCATGTGAACCCAGAACTTGCCAGCCAAGCACCTGAGAGAGAGAGAGAGAGAGAGTGAATGTTCAGTGCCACTGGGACCTCCCCGTCCAATGTCTTATCTCTAGCCATGGTAATCCCTGATGCTTTGTAGGAATGAGATTGAAAAAGCCTCCCAGAAAACACTGGGGAGGAAAAAATCCCTTCCTGACCCCTGCTGATGGGCAGCAGAAATCCTGAAGCATGAGATTTTAGGAACCTAAGGGCTTGTCTACATTACCCGCTGGATCGCCGGGCAGCGATCGATCCAGCGGGGGTTGATTTATCGCGTCTAGTCTAGACGCGATAAATCGACGGATAAATTGATGGACGAGCACTCTCCACCGGAGTGAGAGGCGCAGGCAGAGTCAATAGGGAAGTGTCAGCAGTCAACTTACCACGGTGTCTTCGCTGCGGTAAGTAGATCTAAGTACACCGACTTCAGCTAAGTTATTCACGTAGCTGAAGTTGCGTAACTTAGATCGATTTCTCCCCCCCCCCCCGTGTAGACCAGGCCTCAGATACTGTAGTGATGGGGACCATATAGATAACTACATCGATAGACTTAGCTCCTTGAACTGCCGAGTGAGAATACTTATCTTTTTGATGTTATGACAGCTAATCTGTGAATTGCTTATAAATTCTGTATAGCTAATAAAATTACTTAGTATTTATGAACAGTAGTAGTAAGAACTATGAGTAGTCTAGTTATAGAGTGCCAAACTCACTGTTATGGTATATTAATTCTTATACTAGTCAAATCAGTGAAGTTGTCAGGTTGATTTTTAATAGATTGTATCTGCGAAGCACTGGAAAAATAACACAGCACACACAAACTATCATTCAGTCCTTTCCGCCTATTGCTACAGCTTGTATATTGGCACTGCTTTGAACAGAGGTGAGCTAGAAGAGATGTCTGGGCATATAAACTATGATGAGCTCACCATACATCCTGCTTTATTTCAGAATTCACTTGACCAATGTACCCCAACCATGTATGGCCTGATTCCGTTCACACTCACACCAGTGTATATCAGGAGTAACTCCACTGAGGTCAATGGATTAAAACTGGTGGAAACGTAAAAGCAGCATAGTGAGATGAGAAACAGGCCCATAGCCTTTAAGATTCTGTGTGGTGCTGCCATACTCAATTAGCAACCAGGCTGTGTGTTTTCCTGTATATCAATGCACTGCAGGAAACCAGGGCAACTTATGTTAGTCAGTTTTTGGGACCCACGATAGGTATAATTGAGGGGTGAACTTGTGCTCACGGTAAGCCTATTGACTGGCTATTTCTGAATCTGAAACTGTACCTATTTTTCCCCGCAGAGAAGGATATGGCAGTTCTCCAAAGATTTAATCTGGTTGGGGCACCCCTTCAATCCCAGTGTTTTCGGCCTGGCTCTGGGCGGTGTGTTTGGAAGTAAGCTGCATTAAATGTTACAAAGATGTGAGAAAAGAGAGGCACATCTGGAAAAGGAAGTAGAACTCTTTTTCCTCACCCAACTTTAAGGAACATTGTGTTGCTATTACTTAACCAGAGGGGGAGGAGGAGGAGGTTTCACTTCAGGACTAACCAAAAGAATGTTTGAGCACAATGTTCCAGGTGCAGATAACGAAGCTTTTTAAGCTCTCGTTGGTCAAGTTTACCATTCCTATTATGGTCAGGGAGATGGAATCTCCATTGCAACAAACCCAGAGATGGAAGAATGAAGTGAGTGAGAAAATTATGCCACCTATCATTCAGCTACTGTACTGGAGGGTGACATATACTGTGCCTATCTTTAAAAAGGGTGCTGGGGTGAACTACAGATTTACAGAGCAGCCACCCTCACATCAGTACTCAATAAATTATTTGAAACAATAGTTGAACATAATTATAAAACCCCTAAAAGAACTTGATGAGAGAGGAGAAAATAAATATGGCATCTGCAAAGGAAAAATATGCCTCTCTAATCTATTAGGGTTCTTCAAGAGTGTCAGCAAAATTGTGGAAAAAGGAGAACTGGTTGAAATAATTTATTTGGAATCGTTAAAATCTTTTGATAAGGTCCTTCACAAGAGACTATTAAGGAAACCGAGTAGTCCAGGGGTAAGAAATAAAGCACTGTCAATTAAAATAGCGAAAAGACAGAAAGCAAAGAATAGGAATGAAAGGTTAATTTTCAGAGTGGAAGGAGGGATGCCTCAAGATTACATTCTAGGACCTATGTTATTTAATATATGGATACATCAGGGCTAGAAAGGGGGTGAAAAGGAATTCCAAAACATGTAGGTTATAAAATTATTTAGGCTAAGTAAGACAAGAAGACACTGGGAAGAACTTCAGATGAATTTAAGATTGAGCAGAACAATGGCATTTAGTATTGACAAATGCTAAGTAATGCACTTTGGAAAAAATAATTTGAACTACTCAAACAGATTGAATGGTATCTATACTAACTACAACCACTGAGGGGAAAGATATGGGTGTCACTAGTGTTATAGACAGCCAAGTGAAGATCTCTGGCCCATGTGCAGTGGTGGTCTACAAACTTTTAGAATGCATAGGGTAGAAAACAATACTGAAAATAGTATCATGTAAGTCAGTGGTCTCCTACTGTGTCCTACATTTGGGTCAAAGCAGCTTGAGAGGTATGTTATAAGTGACTTTACACACTGGGAATGAATAGGCTGGAAATGCCCTGCAGAACTTGTGTTCACAGTAAGCCTGTTGTTGAAACAGGTGGCTTTTAATCATATGGATAAAGGTTAGGAAAAATTTGCGCTTTCCCTGATCTCCTGTTTTTATAATTGTTTTTTGTTTTGCTTTGAATTAAATGCCCCAAAGGACTGCACAGGTGTGACTTTGGAGCTGGAAATTATGAAAATTTATAAATGGCCATGCTGGCTAGTAAAGAGAATAGATTGAATGTCCAGGGCGGTGGGGAGGGGGACATCAGTGTGGTTTTCTTAGTTTAGCCTTTGCCAGGTGCCCTCTCTCCTCATGCAGGGTCTATATTGTGATATTCAGTTTCTGGGTGTCATTCACTGTTATGTCCCTGAGATGAAGAAACCAGTCCAGAAGGTGATGGGCCAGTTTACCTATCTCCTCTTCTGAGCAAATTGTCTTTAGGACAGTGCTTTCCATAGAACAAACACATCATTAGTAGGGAAGAAAATACATGTAAGATTCTATAAAATCAGGGTGGCAGGGCTCAGGGCCCTGGGCTTCAGCCCCATGTGGTGGGACTTTGGCTTTCTACTCTGGGCCCCAGCAAGTCTAATGCCAGCCCTGCTTGGCAGACCCCCTGAAAACTGCTCACGGCCCCCCAGTGGGCCCTGGACCTCTGGTTAAGAGACACTGCTCTACAGCAATTACTTGATTAGACAACATGTTTACAACACAGTTGTCCTGTGCTCTATTTACTAAATGGTTTAAAACTGTAGCGTAGCTGGCCCTTAACCAAGCCCTCTGGAATTTTAACCCACTTAAGACACCATGGTTGGATCCCATCTACATAACAACTTTTAACTATGCTGTAATTGTATCAAGCAACAATTGTGCTGTAACCAGGTCCCCTAACTTAGGTCTAGTCTACACTACAGAGTTAGGTCAATGGAAGGCATCCTACATTGACCTAACTCTGTAAATTTCTACCCTAAAATGTAGCTCTCACTGATATAAGTCACTCACTACATTGATTTAACTTCACTTCCATGAGAGCTGTAGTGCTTACGTCATATAGATAGGGTGTCTGTGTAGACGCTGCATTACTTACATTGCCTGTTGGCTGTCAGGCCCATGCAGGACTCACAGCTGGAGTCCTTGGGCATGGGGGTGGCTCTAGCTGTGAGCCTTGTATGGGGCTGACAGCCCAAGCCCTGAGGCAGTAGGGCTCCAGCTGTCAGTGCCCCACAATGCCCCACACAGTTAAGTCAGTGGAAGCGCTCCTGGTGAGGATGTGCACCGCTGACAGAAGGAGTATAGTGTGGATGTGAAAAACTGCTTTAATTACTGCAGTGGCTGTACGATGACTTAAGTCAACTTAATTTTGTCGTGTAGACATGCCCTTGGCAATAGTTGCAATGTAAACAAGGAAAATTGCTCATTTCTCTTCTTTGTATCTTCCCTTAAAACACTTCCTTTTCCCTTTCACTCATGATTAACTCGCTCTCTAAAGGATGGAGGTTACATATTGACATTGCATATAACAATAAATTGCTGAATATTGAACATCTTACTCTTGGCATCACGTTACAACTAAAAAATAACTCTTACATTATGACACAAACAGGCTTTCACACTAAATATTAGATTTCATTCCAGATCCTATCATTGGGCAGGTATGTGGACACATACATTTTGAGACATTCACTCCATCCTCTTTCCCTAATTGACACCAAGCTCTGGCAGGTTTTGTGCACTTCCTGATCTTGCAGTGCACCTCTGGAGTGGGTGAGAAAATGCAAGAGGACAGCTCTCAGATTGAGTCTAACAATGAGTCCTCACCTTTAACTAATGTGTGAATGAAACATCTTGTTTTCAAGTACAGGGAAAAATCTTCTGTAATATTAGCTATTGGAGCCAATCAATAAAGTTGTGTAGAAAGACTGAGCTTATCAGGAATTAAGCCTGACAAATGTGCTACTCTCAGTTCCCTCCCAAGCTGATATAGTCACTTTCCTTAGGTCCATTTAAAACACTGCTTACTGTGTGCATGGGAGGAAGGGGAAACTATTGGTTTTGCTCATTAGTCATCTGGGAAATGGTACAATTGCTTCTTCCAATAGGTGGCCAGACACTAGAGCAGGTTTAGTGACTTAACAAGGTCTCTCCCACCCCACATCTACAGGCCATGTGTGCATCCTGAACTCAGCTGCAGCCAAGACTGATTTCATAATGGAATCCTTATCAGGTTAATAATAGAGCATCTCCCCAGTGAAGCTCATTTAAAGTGGACGCAGCAATAAGTCTTGCCTTTAGAGGTCTCACAGAACTATTGACCTAGTGAAGCAGGACAATGTGCAAAGTTTAGCATGGCCAGCTGCACAGTCAATAGGGAGCTACTGCTTCACAAGTGATTCACAGAGACCACAGGAGAGTTCAAAGATGATTATTTCCTGCTCAGTGAGTGACTAGGTGAGCGAGCATGATTCTGGGAAAAAATCTCCTTGAATAGTTACTGCAACCGAAGCGTGCTCCTAATCTCATTTAGAGATGTTTTATTTTGCTAGTCAGTTCCTAGTTTAAAAAAAAAAAAGTGGGAGAAGCTGGTGAGGGTGGAAAAAGCCAGTTTAGGCTTGTAGGAAAGAAAAGGTGACCTAATCTGAAGGACAAGATACTCAAAGGCTTTTGCCATCGTGATTTCCTATGTCACCTGAACAAGCATTATCATCTTTCATAGCAGCTAATACAAAAAAACATGCTAATGATACCTCTCTAAGATCTGATGTTACTTCTTGCACTTTTAAAATTTGCTTAAGTTTGGAGGATATGTTACTCTGCATTTACTTTACATTGGGTTTTTCCATTTCAGAGTAGTCACCTTTCCCTGAGCTCGTTAACTCTTTTTTCAGCATGACCGTAACTATACTCGTGTTTTCATTATTATTATAGGTTGTTGCTTGCCTGGCTCCAACTGCTGTTCTTGCTTTGGCCAGCAGAGGGTACTCAATGAAAGGTTAACATTTTGGGGGGAAATGGTTTTTGTGTTGTCACTCTGTTGTTTATCAGATTGTCCTAAAAGCTTAAGGTAAAAGCTACATTTCTGCTAACTGAAATGCATATAATAAGTGAAATAGAATTACTGGAAATGCCGTTACTTCTGAATTGCCTTACTATGCAAATTGGCTTTGTGATTTACGATTAAAACTGTTGATGGAATTAAAATTTACTATTTAATCATCAAATTCATGTTTTTATTCAATGATCAGTTAGTAACATGGGATATATAATATGTCAGGACATTGATGGTTTTATTTGCATTCTTTGTAGAAATGTATACAGTCTAATCATTTTAACATATGGCTTTTAGAACAACTAAAGCCCCAAACATTCATAAAGTAATTTAATTATAAATCATAATAAAATACACATAATAGAACTAAATCAACTTTTCAGAATGTGTAAAGCTAGACATGATGCTATATGAAAACACCTATATAACATGTTTATCCACTGAGATTAATACTGATGCTTTACCCACAGTTTTTATCCTCTTAGGTCAGATGTCCCTCTGGTGCTTTGCTCTCTGTTATGTCACATTCATTATAATCTCCTCTCACTGCCAGATGTTGTCTATCCAGCTTCTAGAGAGGAGTTGGACTACCTGTGTTCTTCCTCTTTTCAAATAGATCGTTTGCCAGGCTTTGGGTAAACAGCACACACTGCCCTTCCTAGATCTTCATTATTCTTATTTAAGTTATGCTGCAAGAGAACAGGGCCCTCATTCTGCTAGTCATTGTCCATCAAGTAAAACAAAGAGAGCTGCTGCCTCAGAGCTCACAATCCAGGATGGTGACCTCACACCACAGTAGATAAACAGAAAAAAAGGATGGTAGTGGGCACAAGGTAACAGTAAGGATGGGTGCATTTGCATAAATTAGGGCTAGTCTACACTGGCAACACTAAAACACTGCCACAGCACTTTAACATTCCTTGTGTGGTCGCGGCTCAGTGCTGGGAGAGCTCTCCCAGCGCTCTGAATAAACCACTTCCACGGGGGGCGCAGCTCCCAGTGCTGGGAGTGCAGCTCCCAGCGCTGGTGCACTGTCTACACTGGCGCTTTACAGAGCTGAAACTTGCTGCGTGCATGGGGGGTGTTTTTTCATACCCTGGAGCAAGAAAGCTGCAGGGCTGTAAATTGCTAGTGTAGACAAGCCCTAATTAGCAATTTCACTGATTAGATTCAGTCACAGGCAGAAATATCGCCTCACATGTAGCATTTTCAATTTCTTATTTTCAAAATTAGCTTGGGGATGGTGACAGGTCCCAGACCACTAGTTCTGAAAGCTCCAGCCACATACTTGTGACAGCATGAGTAGCATCAATGTGAAGTGCTTGCCCACACTGCCCTGCCAAGGTGTAACCTTTGGTGGTCATCGGCCTTTTCTTGCTTGCTGTGATTGCAGAGCATCTTTTGGGCAGGGGCTTCTATCTGCCCCTGCCTTCGACTGAGGGCTCAGATCACAAGTTTGTTTCTTGTCTCTGAGAATGGACATCAGGGAGAGCCCCCATAGCAGCCTCTCTCCCAGCAATAGCTAAATGGAAGCACTGTTTATTAGAAAATGGAGAGGGAAATCAAAGCAATTCAGAGTTAAATAGCCTCCCCCTCCCAAGGCCTGCCTGATACCCCTGCTAGAGAGAGCAAGAGCACAGACTTGCATCACAGTTAATTTAGGCCAAAGAATAAAATCCTCTCATTCTGAAAGCTTGTGAATGATTCAGTCTCTCAGGCTGACAAGCTCTCACACCAGCATCCAGAGAGGAGTCACACCTGTCACAGTCACTGAAGCTCTCCTCGTTTATATGTGCTTTTGAAAATTAGGTGCAGCTTTCTTGCCTCCTTCCCTTGAGCTCTCAAGCAAACTGCTGTGGGTCCTAGATTATCCCACCTCGCTGGCAGACATTGCTCCCCTACAGTAGGGGAAGTGTGATGGGGATACCAGAACCACAAGGGCCACCTTTTGGGTCTTGAAAGTTGTGAACCACCTATCCCCCATTTGATGCTTCCTTTCCTTGTCAGGGGTCTCACCCAGGCAAGGGAGAGGAGAGGTTCATCGAAGGGGTTGGCCTGCAGCTGGTGCAGCACCTGGGAGGCATAAGGCTGCAAGGCCAGACATCACTGAGCCATCCAGGAATCCTTCATAATATCCTTCATCTCTGGAGATATTTAAGAGTAGGTTAGATAAATGTCTATCAGGGATGGTGTAGACAGTATTTGGTCCTGCCATGAGTGCAGGGGACTGGACTCGATGACCTCTCGAGGTCCCTTCCAGTCCTAGAATCTATGAATCTATGAAAAAAATAAAGTAAGCACAGAGCATGAGCTGAAATGAAGACAAAAGGTTTTCCATAAAAGGCAATACCTGAGGGATGGCATGGACTATCAGATTACTAGGCAGTCCTTCTCCGTTGCATACTATTTTGTTTCTTGGGGGAGGAGGTGTAATAATCCTGGGTGCTAGACCGTCAGTTGGCATAAATTACTGTAGCTCCCTTGACTTCAATGGAATTATACCAATATACAGCACTTGAAGATCCAGTTCTATGTACTCAATAAGCCTGGACAGCACTGTTCCCTGGGCAGTCTCCAAAATATTGGTTTGGAGCACAAATGTCTGAGTGGAGTCCGGACACCAAACCAGAAGCTGGTATAGAATATCTTTTACTGTGGGAAAGGTGCAGTTTCATTTAGGTTTCTATTTAGGAGCCCTCTATATAGTGAAATTTGGAGTCCAACTTGACTGAACACTTGGACTAATTCTCTGGCTACAGCCTGGGCAGTTACTCTGAACTCTGCTATATGGGCATGCACCACTGTCCATCTGGTTACATCAGTATCTGTCAGTTTATCTGAGATCAGAAATGGGGCTTATTTCAAAATTTTTGTGGTCTATAATGCAAGGTGCGACCATTAGTAAACTTGACTCGCTCCTGCTCAGAGATAAGCCAGACACTGTAGTCTGACCCCCTTGATTAGGTCCCCTGTACTTCTGTGTAATGTGCCGTAATGCCTGATCTCCTCTAAATATTGCATTTTGTGCCCCCTATGAATGTGGTTTTTTTCCCTAGCTTTGTTCTTCTTTCTGTTGACCTGTTCATACATATGTACGAGAAACTCAGTAACAGTAAGATGGATGGAAAGATGCATAGCACCACAGAAAGTGAAAAACAAATAGCAGCTTCCATCCAAATTACTCCATATGTTCTGGATAATCTGGCTTCTATTTTTATTCCCCTTTGTATTTTTTGTTACTCTCCTTTTCTGGAGCCCTTCAAATAAAGTGAACACATGATGATAATAATCAGCGGCATCATAACGGGACTCATAAGTTATAGCGTATGGATATTGAATGGCAGCTGGAGGAATGAAAGGCCATGTATGGAAGGGGCAGCGGGTCTAGTGAAATTAACACAATTGGAGGCAGAAATTCCTAAATTCCTTTTCTGTCATTGTCTCATTGTGTGTGACACTGGGCAAGTCACTTAATCCCTTTCTTAAGTTTTAGCTACTAGGAAGCATTTTATCTTTATTTCTCTTGTAACCATTTCTGACTTTAATACCTTATACTTGTACTCAAAGTCTCTTTGTAGTTAAATAAACTTGTTTTATTTTTTTAATCAAAACTAATCCATTGATGTGTGTATACTGAAATTGCAAACTGTTGAATATTGACCCATTACAGGGGCGACAGACCTCTGATATCTGAATTGTCCAGGAGAGGGCTGGACAGTGCAGTGGGTTGAGGTCATCCTGCAAGTAGTAACCAAGGCTGGTGGAAGCCAGAGTGTGACTGGCGTGTTGCTGATAGGCTGCTGGGTCAGGGTTGTAGCTATATACAGACACTCAGGGTGTGACCCACATGCTGTTAGACTGTTTGTGAGCAGCCCAGGTTGGGAGCTACAACAGGAAAGCACTGTGAGGCACCCAGGGTTACGGGGCAGGCGGTGACACAGCCTCTCACTGGCCTGGATTGCAACCCAGAATGTGACAACCATGCAAGCTGGAACTCAGTTTTAACAATAGTGTGAACCACATGTGCCAGCTATTTGATAATATATATGCACAGAGAGAGTGCATACATGTCTTAATTTATATCTGTGTTATGAAATGACAGTAGGAATCCATTTAAATCAGAGTAGGACAATTTACAGTATTTTTATGTGACTCCATGGCCCTAATTATGCCTTCACTCACATGATTAAAACTCTCATCAGTTTCAATGGGGTTGAATATGAAGTGTAAGACAGGGCATAATTTAGCTCCTCGTGTCTCTCACACTGTCTTGCACCAACTCACAGGATCTGACATCAGCTTGAGCAGAGCAGCAGACATTTGAGAAGTGAGAGGATAATGAATAGAGTAAATGTAAAAATTTGACAGCACATTTGTTATTGATTTTATGCTGCAAAGCCCCCCATCCTGAAAACACAATTCAGTGCTCAACTTTAATCATGTGAGTAACCCCTTGGGCTTCAATGGGAGTATTCATGCCCCTGAACTTAAGCATATGTGTGATTGCAGGATCAGGCCATTACAGTGGTGGGTAATGTTAAATGGCACAGATGTTATTGAATAGCATTATTCTGTGGTGTATTGAAAGGATGGTGAAGCACTGTGACACTTCCCAGGGGTCCCAGGGCTGTGAGGCACTTTGCTAGCACTTGCCTTTTGCATGAAGACGCCTTGTCTGTGCCCACCATAGATCAGTTCACCAACTCCACCAGCCCTGAGCAACACAATCACTTCCCTCTCTAGGACTACACAGGCCCCACTCTCTCTTTACAGATATAAATATGCACACACCAACCCTTGAGTCTTCCGAGTCTCCCTGGAGCATTCAGCCCCTGATCCCCTCGACACTCTCAGAACTCACATATTCACTGCTCCCAAAGCAGCAATGCACCCCAGTTTACCAGTTTCAACTCAGATTACCACTCCACTTAACACACAGCACTCAGATATGTTTATAGTGAAAACAAGTAAAAGCGTATTTAACAAAGTATAGAGATTTGAGTGATAGCCAGTAGGAGTATTGGAAATAAATGGTTACATATAAAATAGTCATAACACTCGTAGAACCTAGACTTACTTAACTGGATACTGTCATGTCTTACAGAGCAATGCTCACCCAAAGTCCTTCTAGCATTTTACAGCAAGGCTTGGCTGTGATCTTTCATTCATGAGACAAGTGATGCTGCTGGCCTGCCTCTTTGATGAAAGATGTAGGGGGTATCTCTGTCCCCCACCCATATCCTAACAATCCATTGTCTTTACTCAAACAGGATTCCCTTCCACTACTTATTTCTTTCTGTACATTTTGTTTCTGGAAGATTTCACAATCTCTCAATTAGCATTTGGCTCAGTATGCAAATAGGCATCCATTTGAGACATACAATGCTCTATACACACATGATAGACAGAGGGATAAGGGTTTATTACTTTTTGCTTGAAAGGAACCTGTCTGAGGTTAACTGCCTTACGAACATAATTTTCAGTATAGATACATAACTCCTTAAATATTATCCATTCATATATTGAGCAGGGATGATGATGTCCAGTGGGCTACCTCACATGCTGCCCTTTAGTGAACTATTATACATATATAGATCCAGGGGATCCTTGTAAAACTGTATGCCCCACCTGTGCCTTCTGCCAGCTGGCAGCAGCCGGACCCAGGGTCAGAAGTGCCTACTTAGTGCTGGTTTCTTAGTTGAGTATTTCCAGATTAGCATTTATCCTTTTTGCATTGCTTTGTTCTAAATTCTTTTCTTTAAAACTTTCCCCCAGTAATTGCTGTACAACTCCCTAACAATGTCTTTGTAAATTAATGGTCCATGACACTTTTTATGTTGTAATGAGCAATACTGTTCAATATATTCCTCAGTGTATTCAGGCTGACGAGTGCGCATTACCTCTTTGAATGTTCACAATGCTGAGCTGAGAAAGCTAGGTAGATTCTTTTCACTCTTATATTTTCAGAGCATTACATACGGTTTGAGCCATGACTCCCTTTAAAAAAAAATCAATGAGAGAAGCATGGTTATAATTCCATGTAATGCTCTGAAAATATAGCCGTAAGTATCCCTTTAATATTCTAGCAGTGATATCCTGGCTGGCTTCCTGGCTCTTTGTACAGATGCAGTTTTATTAAACTGTAAATTTTGTTCTCAATAAATGATTAAGTTTATTGATGGTTCAGGATTTTAACAAGGCTAGTGAAAAACCAGCCTTTCTCATGCAACAATATAGAAAATTAATGGGCATTCACTGTATGTTTAGGTAGAAGGCAACACAAAGCTATGTATATAGATGTCATTAATTTAACAACTGTGCAATTTTTTTCTCACATACAGAATAACACAATTACAGGGGAAATATACTCATTTTACAGCACTCTGGAAGCAAGAAACTAAATACCAAATACCAGCATCAATGTAGCGCTTGGTAAAACGCCAGAAAGTTTGTTTCTAGCTGTACACTTTCAGCAGGGAGTGGCTTCTGGCTATTCTTACTCCATACCCTTTGTGATTAGAATCAAAGTCTGTTGATAGAGGATAAGTATTCTGTAGTTTCTGGTGCCCAAGGCTGGATAGCTGCCTACGGGCAATGGGCCAGATTAGTTGTCTCCACTTAAGACTTTTTGCTGGAAATCTCCCAATATGACCAAAAGTTTGGGTCACAGATACTTTTTTACACTGTTTACCCATCTCTTCCTAGGATATTGCACAATCCCTTCTTTGTTCCTAGTTTATTTTCAATTAACTGAATGTGGACAGCCCTGGAAACCTAAGTTGTCAGTTTATCCACCCAACAGGTGCAACATGGGTAGTGCAGGTTTCGCACTTCTCCCACCAAAGTGTCTCTGATACAAGAACTTACGCCTTGATACAGCAGCTAGGTCTGTGAAGGCAGATCTTTAGAGTGTGACTTCACTGCGGCTCTAGGAAAGGAGCCACTTGAAAGATCAGGGCCTTATGTAATTCTTTTTCTATTCCCATTCAGTTCTTGGACACCCTCATATGACCAACAACAGTGCCAGTGCTTTCCAGTTAAATTAGTTGATTTTGTGATGTGGATACTTGTACACTAAAAACTAGACTAAGAACACAAATTCATTTCATAGGTCACTGGCCATCTGGCAATGACTTTCAATCACTTTCACTGGATTTGAACCACTGACGTAGGGCTGAAAAGCTTACTATCCCATTACAAAGCCCCTGAGATTTCAGTACCACCTGTTTCAGTAGAGCCCTTGTTTTGTATCTTGCATATTGCCTGTGTGCTAACCAGTTACACAGGGTGTAGGGCAACTCTCTAGGCTCAGATTTCAAACAAACACTTCTCCAAACACACAAACAAAAACTTTCAGACAGCAGGGCCGCCCAGAGGATTCAGGGGGCCTGGGGCAAAGCAATTTCGGGGGGCCCCTTCCATAAAAAAAGGTTGCAATACTATAGAATACTATATTCTTGTGGGGGGCCCTGCGGCGCCCGGGGCAAATTGCCCCAGTTGCCCCCCTGCGTGACCCTGCCACCTGGTAGTAATTGTAATAGATCTGATTATCATGTTCTGCATTTATAAAGGGCCCTTTGCTGTGGCAGCTAGAGAACTTCTCCACAGCAGTTAAAAGCAGGCCTGCCTGGGTAGACACAGCAGTCAAGTTACTGCAATGTTTGCCAGGAAGAAAGCAAATGAAAAACTAAACAAAATCTCAAACTCAAATCAGTCTATCTTGCCCCACTGCTCTTGAAACCAGCCAGCTAGTTCATTTTATTCATGCTCTGCATTTGCATTAGAGCTGATTGTGAACTTGAGAACCACTGTGTGGGGATGTGAGGGACTGTCTTTTTGTTCTGTGTTTGCACAGCACCTAAGGCAATGCACCTTTGTCGATGACCGGGGCTCCTAATTTGAGCTCAGAACTTGCATGAAGAGGATAAGTGGACTGTTACTGCCCAATGTGAACTATTGATCCTGTGTCAATTGGGGGAACATGGTATTTACTACTGTAAATCAGCTGAGTACATATAACCCAAGAGCAAAGACACGCCAAAGGATATATTATTGACTGGAGTTAAGGTTTATGGCAGAAAATTATTGCCCTGCAAGTTAACAGCACAACTGGGTTTTCACCGTAGAGCTACGTACACAGACACGGTGCTTGGTTACTACACAATGCGCTGTGTAACCATTAGAACGGTGTGGAGGCCAGTGAAGTCTCCTGTCTGACAGGCTGCAGACTGTCCTGGATTCCATTAAAATTAGCCTGGTTTGCCAGTCATTACATCGCTCGGATACACAAGCTGAAGGTTGTCGTAGGGAAGCTCTCACCCCCACAGTACATTTTTAAGGGCTATTTGAAGAAAAAAACGGACTGAGTTTTGGACTATAGAAATGCAAAGGGGTTGTTCCCTCTTGAGGGGGAGAATTTCTGCTTCCAAAAGTCAAAAGTAAGCTGTGCTTACAAGCCAAGTTTTCCAGACAAGAATTGATCAGGATGCAGCATTGTCCAGACACAGTGGGAACTATTTCCAAATGACTGGCTTGCCCTCCCTCGCTGAGGCCTGACAAACTCATTGCAGAGAATACTCCTAAATGCCCCCACCACTGCTCCAACTTCCACTCCCAGCTCTGCTCACTCCCTGCAGCCAGTCACCCATAACTACTGGATGCGCTCTGCGCGGTCTCTCCAGCCACCCCAGTTCCATGCACCCCCTGCAGCCAGAGTCACCCACAGCCACTTGACGCGCTCTGCATGCTCTCTCAAGCCACCCCAGCTCTGCGCGCCCTCTGCAGCCAGAGTCACCCACAGCCACCGGACGCGCTCTGTGCACTCTCTCCAGCCACCCCAGCTCTGCGTGCCCCCTGCAGCCAGAGTCACCCCACAGCCACTGGATGCGCTCTGTACACTCTCTCCAGCCACCCGCGGCGCTTCTTCCAGCTGGAGCTGCCGCTGCCTGGGAGACGCGCTGCGAGCGTAGCCAGAGTGCCTGCCCCTTCCCACCCCATCCCCAGCAGCTGCCCGTTAGCGGTGCTGCAAGAGCACAGGGAGCCCCCTAGCTCCCCTGTGGGCACAGAGCCACCCTGTCCCAGCCCCTGCGCCGTGCCTGGTGCGCCCAGCAGGAGCACTCGCGTGGGGTGCAGCCAGGTGGTGCCACTTGCCAGTGGGGAGTCCGTGGCAGGGCTGGCACAGAGCCCAGGCGTCCCTGCACCCATCCTCACCTCCCCGTAGGGACTAGGGCGTGGCTGAGCGCTGCGCAGGACAGGACCAGCCTGCCCCACACCAGCGCCTCCCTCCTGCTTACCTCCGCCCGGGTCCGAAGCACCTGGGTTCTGCTCCGCGGGCAGCTCAGTCAATTAAGCCCCTGGAAAAGGGCTGCGCTGCAGGCGGCGGCATGTCCTGCAGCTCCGTGCAGCGGCCACCAGCGTCTCCGAGAAGCCTCTAGCCCCCTGCGCCAGGGAAGGGATTCTCGGCCAGGGCTCGGGGGTCCCTGCGGGGCCGGGACATGGGGCAAATTGCCCCACTTGCCCCCGCCCCGGGCGGCCCTGTCAGACAGCCAGTCAATGTTTGGAACTCAGTCCATTTTTCTTGAGTGCTCACGAATGGGAATGCTTAGCTTGAAAGCATCACCTGGTCTAATCTATCAACTACAGAACTATCCAACAGCGTATCTTATTAAAATTGAATAATTTAGGTTTTGTTTGCTTTTTAAATTATTTTCTCTTACAGAACATGTTCGGGTAACTGAACAAGCATAACCCACTGAGTAGCCTTAAATGCTAATTGCTAGTGTGGACCTGGAAATATTTTTCTATATCTGGTAATCTGAAAAATTCATTTAATGATTATTTGTAGCAACAGGGAAATCACATTGTTCTTCAACAGCTAGTCAGGAGTGTGAAAACAGTTCAGAATGGCTATCTGAACAATCCCTGTGGTACTAAAATAACAGTTTTATTGTGTATAACTCAGTTACAGAGTGCAGCATTACAAAATGTAAATGTTCTAAAATATCATTCATTAACCAATTATCAGTAAGAAATTCTAACTAAAAAAAAAAGCATATTTCCCTTTTCTCACCCGAAATTCCAGATCTTGGAAAAGGCTTTCTTATACATAATTAGGAGCAGAAATATATTTTATTATTACATTAAGGGTGAGATTTTAATTGCATGAAAGTCAGGAAATTCAAATCTTTCTCTCAGCAACTATTAATTTAGTTTCCTTACTCCTATGTGCAATAGTATTTTCTATTCCAGTGTATGTTTTTAAAATTTAATGGCTTAGTTTGTTATGGAGAGATGGCAGCCTCTCCAACATAAAGTTTGTAGTCAGCTTTTCGTTATAAACCCATTTTTGTCTCCCTCTCCCCACCAAATGTACAAAATCAGTCCTTCGGGCTGCAAATTTTGCATGAAGGGTCTGTGGACTAAGGAGAATATTTGAACCAAATATGGGGAAAGTGAAGTAGTAATTTATGTGATAAGGGAACTAAATGATTAGGTGTAAGTTACATTTGAAAAAAATATTTGATTGTTTTGTCAGGCTGTATCTCAAGAACAGTCTGTTCATCAAAAGATCTTTTAGTCAATACATTTTCCTCTGAAAGACTTTACTTAATGTAAAGGAAGGAAAAGGAAACAGTTCTAGAACACATCATCCTTTTAACTTTTGAAAGTGTGAATATTTTAATTTTTCTGTTTTGTTTTTCGTTTGTTGTGTGCCTCATAATTGTTTAAAAGGATTTCTGTGGTATGCTTTTGATTGCTTCAGTAAACTCAGGCCAGAGCCCATCCCTCTTTAGACACAATCCTAAGCCCGTAATTAGCTGTCATATAACAGTGAAAAAAGAAGCTTCCAGTATGGAAAGCATATGTATAGAGCACTGAACTGAGTGTCAGGATACATGAGTTCTATTCCCAGGTCTGCTGTGTGACCCTGGGCAGGCCATTTCCCTTCCCATCCCATGTATGTATTGTCTTTTTAGATAGTAAGCAATTATGGCAGGACCTGTTTTCTACTATGAGTTTTGTTCGATGCCTAGCTCAATGGAGTCTTGGTCTCAGTTGGCACCACTAGATGTTAGTGTAATACAAATAACTAGTTTCACCTCAGTACCTCCTGATCCTGATATCCTTTCACTGCAACAGGCTGCATAATTTGGAAGTTATCCTATTAGCCACTGCCAAATTAGGAACATCAGAATGGTCTCCCATGGATTTTATAAAGTCTGTCAAAGATCTGACAGACCTTCTAAGATTTGCTAAAGGAACACTGGACTTCTGTAGTCTACAAATGGCCGAATGGATTTAAGAAACTTCTCTAGCAGGCTGGACTATAAAGCAAAAATGAAAAACAATTAAATGTATATCACTAGCATGTACTCACATAATGACTCCATTTGGAGGGGTGGTTGTGAAGGAATGCAGAGGCTGGGGGGGGGGGGGGGTTGTGTTGCAGAATTTGTTACTTTTTTGTAATAGTTTGACTGATGCTAGTTTGGTGATCAGAGGCAGACTAGATTCTGATAGTTAAGGCCCCAATCCAGCAACACATAAGAAAATGCTTAACTTAAAATACTGAATATCGAGAAACTCTTTGATTTCTCCCTCCATAGAAAAGGTGAAAAGCTATTGCAGACCTTCCAGGGCAATAATGGTTTAGTTTAATGGTCGGGGCTTAGCATCAGAAAGTAGGAAATGTGACGATTGTTACTCCTAAAGGGTTTTAATGTATTTGGAGAGGTGTTAAAACACACAGGACCAAGTTCATTCCAGATATAAGCGGGTACACTTCTACTTAGGCCTGGGCTGGACATGCCCCAAACAGTCATGCAACAGCCGGAACGGGAAAATTGCTGGTTGAAGGTTTGAGCACTGCCACCTTCTGCAGTTCATTGAGTTTCAAGTTTTGCTGCTGCAAATATCTAGTCCTGTGCAAAGCAATAACAGGAACTATATGTTAATTATAGCTAAATATCTGCTCCTTTCTCTCCCAAGAAAATAACCTGCTGCTAGAGTCCAGATTGCCCCTGGCTTCTCAGAAGGATTGTGACAGGTCAAGTAACCTGCACTCACAATTACCCAGGTTTTCCAGAGCCTGGGAAAGCAGCCAAACATACGTGAGAAAATAAAATGTACATTCACAGCTACCAGCCTGAGTTAAGAGTTTGAATAGGAACTTTCCTTGGTCTAATTCTAAACAACAACAAAATCAACAAGAGGATGACCATGGGCACCCATTATTCAAGGACTTAGCCACCCCAAAAAGAGAGACCTGATCTATACAGAGATTTGATTCCTAACACTGGCTAACACACACAGAAGCTGTAGAGAACCTTTTACAGTGCCTGGCCTGGCAGGGTGAAATAACTCTACAGCTGAAGCCAGCTTTTCATCTTCATGGTCCCTCATAAAGCCTATACTGAAGAAGCTGTGATCTTTTCTTTCCTTGGGGAGAGAGTTAATTTCCCTCCTGCCAGCCATTATAAACTCTGGGCCTGAATATCACTGTAATTATGATCTCTTTACATCAATCTGACAGTATAAAGGGGAAGAAACAGCCCCAGAGAATAGTGGGGCGATGGGGGGGCGGCGGGAGAGGGGGGAAGAGGGCTCCCCTTTGGCAAAATGCTGGTTGTAAGGCATTAACCTTGCTCTGAGTTTCTGGTTGGGAGGGGGGAGAGGAAAGGCAAGGGTCTAGAGCACTCTGCACTGAAGCTGTTGTCTGCTTCCCAAGACCCACTGGGGTCTTGGGAAACCAAGTATAAGTTACAAGAGCCCAAGATTGCTCTAACTTACACTAGGTGCTGGGCAGGATTTTGACTGTCCCAGAATATAGAGAGCACAAAGAAAGCTTTAAAGCCATGTTTGACCAGGCTCTTTCTGCTCTTTAACTGAGAGCACAGGCCCCGCCTTTGCCAAACAATAGCATTTCTTTATAGTCTCGGATACACTTTTATAGCAGAATGTAGCACTGCAGGTGCACAGAAGGCCAAAAAGAAAAAAAGATCTCTTTAATTATATAGAAAACACAGTAGGATAATTAAACCACATGCAGTGTATAAATAAAAATTATAGGCTGTCATATGTAATGTTTCACATTTAACTAATAATGAGAAATAAGTGAAGTAATGCATATCAGCTGAAGTTCATTAGCCCATTTTATTGTAGATAGATCTATTTGCACAGTAGGACTACAAATCAATACAATTGGCTACCTACTACCCGGAAACAATGTAATTTCTACATGAGCTTATGAGAAAAGTCAGTGTTCACTTCAATTTTAGATATGATTTTGGGATAATATGACAAAATTTAAATTGAGTAACATACCCAATAATTCTAGTAACACTGTAATTGTACCTACAATTAAAGGAACAGTTTAAATATCTTTCCAGAGAAGACTGTCCAGTCCTTTGTGAAAATAATGTTTCAACAGCAGTAATAAAATTTAATGAGAGCTCACACAGCAATTGTAGAATTAATTTCAATTTGCATACAAAGGATTTATGATAACATTAAATATAGGGTAAAATTTATACTGATAATTCAGCTCTAAAAGGTCTATGACTTAAGTAAAAAAATCTTCAGAGGAATCAGTACAATAATAAAGTTATTTATTTGTGTGTGTGTGTGTGCAAGGAAGAAATGTTATCTAGAAGAAAAGAACGATATCTATGAAGGAATCCAAGGCTAAATCTTGATTCACCGAATTCAGGGGCAAAGTTCCCATTGGTTTCATAGGACCCATGATTTGGTCTAAGATGGGGCCTGAACCAACACCTGTTGAAGTCAATGAAGTCAATCTTCCATGGACTTTAAGGAACACCTGATCAGGCCTATAATGACTAAAAACCATAAGTCATTATTGAGGAGAAATTATTATACACAATAAGTCAGAACCTCTGAGCATATTTCACTATCACTATGAAAACAATATCCATATATTACATATGACTGTATAGAGAAACTGACTGGAAAACCCAACTCCAGTTGCATGTGTGTGTTCTGGTTCAACCCATTATAAAGATAATTTCACATTTCAGACCTATGACATATATTTGAATCCTAGCATTCTCTAAATAACTTAGCGGGCGGTGGGTGGGGGTCAGGGCCAGATTGTTGTCTCCACTATTGCCCTATTTGCCATGCATGAGCATAAAGGAACTATAACAGACTCTGGGGAATTCCTCCAATACAGGAGCAATGTAAAGCTGACACATATGGCCTTACACTGCATCCCTCATCCTACTACCACAGCTCCCACTTCGGGTGGGTACTGGAGGGAAAATCATCAAGGGTAGAAGTGGGAGTGGCTGAAGCACTTTGCACTGACTATTCTGGGCTGCAGGGCAGCTATGCAATGCAGGTGTAGATCACAATAATGTCTGAGACTTCTCCAACTCATTCTGGGGACTGTGCTGGCCACCAGATCAGCCCAGAATTTGGGAAGCACAAAGATGATTTAAAGCTATATTTGTACTCCCCCTACCTGTTAAGGGCAGGACAGATTCTGGGCCCCACTGTATCATTTAGGTGCTATCCCTACTCATGGGTTTATTTAGGATGTAAGAAAATTGCTATATTTTCATCCTCTGCCAAGTGATAGCAGATACGGGGGCATTTCAGGTTGGTTTCCGTTGAAGGATAAGCCAGTGACACTAAGTCTAGATATTTTCTTAGTGTAACTTGTTTTATTGACACTATATATATCAGTCCTTGAATTGTGGTGGTCACAAATGGCATACAGGTAATGCCTCTTTCAGAAATCTCAGACCCAACATCAAATGTCCATTTCCCAGGAAGCAACTCTGCCCCCACATTAACTTCGTGAGTTTAAGGCAGAGAACAAACTCTACTGTTGTTTGCAACAGTTCCCCAAAGGAATATGCATCACAAATCTCACAGCAATGAAGCATTTCTTTAGACCTTGTACGTTGTTTTCACAGTAAGAGAAAGAAAGTGTAAGACTACGTGTAACAATTCAATGTAGTGACTCCTGTCATAACAATATTATACACTGCCATTGGAGAACTAGTGTGTGATCACATAAGACCATATTGTAATGCAGAGGTCGGCAACCTTTCAGAAATGGTATGCCAAGTCTTCATTTGTTCACTCTAATTTAAGGTTTTGTGTGCCAGTAATACATTTTAATGTTTTTAGAAGGTCTCTTTCTATAAGTCTATAATACATAACTAAACTATTGTTGTATGTAAAGTAAATAAGGTTTTTAAAATGTTTAAGAAGCTTCATTTAAAATTAAATTAAAATGAGAGCCCCCCGGACCGGTGGCCAGGACCCAGGCAGTGTGAGTGCCACTGAAAATTAGCTCACGTGCTGCCTTTGGCATGTGTGCCATAGGTTGCCTACCCCTGTTGTAATGCATGTGCACAAGGGAGAGAAGGTGGGTAGAATGAGCAGTGCTACCCAGAAGAAACATAGGTTATCAAGGGCAGCCTTAGAAAGCCACATTGCATTTCTCTGGTTTACTCCTGACAGGAGGGTTCCCCAGTAAGATCAGCTTAGGTGTCTGTTGGGACACAGCCAGGGGCGGCTCTAGGCACCAGCAAAGCAAGCACGTGCTTGGGGCAGCCCTTTTGCAGGGGCGGCAGGAATCCAGCATGGGAGCTGAGAACCAACAGGGGGCCCTGGGAGCTGTAGTTCCTTGGTTAGCTCCCTGCCTATAGAGCCAGGAAAAGAACTACATTTCCCAACATTCCCTTGGCCACTACCAACAGGAAAGAGGGGGAGGGAGTGAGGTAGCTGAGACCTCATGCTGCAGCCTGCTGTGAATGGAGAGCTGCACTGTGAGTAGGGATACCATATTTTAACATTCAAAAAATAGGACACTCCACAGGGAGGGAGGGTAGCCCCACCCTGCCACCATCCACCCCCTCCGACTGCCCCCCACAGAAACCCCAACCCATCCAATCCCCCCTGCTCCCTGTCCCCTGATCACCCCTGCCCCTAACTCCCCTTGGGACCCCACCCCCATCTAAGCCTCCCTTCTCCTTGTCCCCATCTGCCCCCTCCTGAGACCCCCCCAACTTCCGCCCTAGGACCCCACCCCCTACCTGTCCCCCGACAAGCCCCTTGGACTCCCATGCCTATCCAACTGCTGCCTGTCCCCTGACTGCCCCCCCAACCCCCTGACCCATCTAACCCCCCCTTCTCCCTGCCCCTGACTGCCCCCCCGAACCTCCACCCCATCCAACTCCCCAACCCCCTTACTGTGACACTCAGACCAGCGTGTCTGGCTCCGCACAGCGCCAGACACACTGCTGCATACATGCTGCTGTGCTCCCCCGCGGAGCCACAGTCCCCCCCCAGCACCTGCCTTCCAGATTTGAACACCTCAAAATTCAGGAGTGCTCAAGCTCAGTTTGGGCAGCTGTTACTTCATTTCTCCCAAATCAAATATACTGATCCACTGTAACTTGCTGTTACAACGGGGGGTAGCCAAAATTTTGCTTGGGGCGGCAAAAAACCTAGAGCCGGCCCTGGACACAGCCCAGCTGGCTCAACACATTTGAGGAGGATCTAAACTACAGTTGATTATGGCCAGGATTTGGTCTACTGTTAGAACAAAAATAAGTTCTCTCAGACATAGGCAGGATACTAGTCTGACAAAATTCTGTGATATAGAAGCAGTTTGTTCACACTCACATAATTCAAAAATAGTTGTGCCCATTATTTAGAATCCTTTTACAGTATGAAAATGCATTTCTGGGCTGAGATCAAGCCTGAGCTATTTCAGACCATTAAACAGTTTGAGAAAGTTATAAAAGGTTGAAAACAATTATTCAGAATAGAAGTGGCTTCTATACCATATTATAACGTCACTGCTCAGAGACAGCAATTTAACTATAAATGTCATTCCAGAGGTTGTGGACCACACTCAGTTATTTTTCCATCCATCTTGCTAAGCACTGTGCAATAGGCTTTTTCCTGTTGAGAAAATGTGTATTCCTTTATATAGACCAAGGTCCACATTCTGCCCTCAAGTACAGGAAACTTCCACTGCCTCCAGTGGGATTTGCTTAGTTGAATTAGTAGAATTTAGTCACACATTTGGATTTATTCACCAAATTGTTCACACCCAGCCCTAGCAAGCTGTTGTGATGGGGCCCCCAGGATGCAACCTGGACTGTGGGACTGCTGAGCTCGCCAAACGCACCAGCCTGGGGTGCCTCTAACACTGTGATGTTGATGTCAAGCTACAAACCTCTGACAGGCACTGCACTTACACAGACATCCACAGGCAGGGACACACTCAGCTGAGTTACATGAATAATTTTCCAGTCACTCATGAACCACCAATAGAGAGGCTGTAACCCATTCTCTCCAGCTACACTCATTTCCCCCCCAGAATGGTACCATCTTACACTGCTCAAGGCTCCCCTGGGCAGTGCAAGTTCATTAGTTTACTACTCCCTCAGTGTGGGGTGGACACACACTAGCCTTTGTAAGCTGAGCTGAGAGTTCCTGAGCACTTCAACCAAAACACACTGTTTTAAGTAAAATATAAAATAGGCTTATTAACTACAAAATGATAGATTTTAAGTGATTATAAATAGCAGGCATAAAGGTCAGAGTTAGTTACCTTAAGAAAATAAAAAGTAAACATGCAGTCCAAGTTCTAGAAACTAAGCAGGATTTGAATCAAGCAGTGTCTCACCCTGATAGATGGTACAAGTAAGTTACAGTTCCCCAATACACAGACTGGACTCCTTTTTTCAGCTTGGGACCACCCTTCCCCAGTTCAAAGTATTCCAGTATTCTTCAATATTCTTCAATATTGGGACCATCCTTCCCTAATATTCAAAGTATTCTTCCAGATCTGCTTTCAGGTGTTGAGATGGGGTGGGGGAGAAGCCAAGTGATGATGTCATGTCCCCTCTTTTAAATTTTCTTCCAGCTTGTTGGAAAGATCTTTGATGTGATGTGGGGAACAGGCAGCCCCAATTGCATAGGTACTGTCTTTAAGAAGTCTCTGGATGGCCATTGGGAGAGTGGATTCCCTTTAATGGGCCATCAGCACATGTCTGACTGGTCCTTAGTTGCAGTCAATTGGTTGACTATAGGCATCTCCCAACCTCAGAACATATTTCAGTAACACATTTAGGGGAACAAAAATGATTAGGGGGCCAGAGCACATGACTTATGAGGAGAGGCTGAAGGAACTGGGATTGTTTAGTCTGCAGAAGAGAAAAATGAGGGGGGATTTGATAGCTGCTTTCAACTACCTGAAAGGGGGTTCCAAAGAGGATGGATCTAGACTGTTTTTAGTGGTACCAGATGACAGAACAGGGAGTAATGGTCCCAAGTTGCAGTGGGGGAGGTTTAGGTTGGATATTAGAAAAAACATTTTCACTGGGAGGCTGGTGAAGCACTGGAAGTTACCTAGGAAGGTGGTGGAATCTCCTTCCTTAGAGGTTTTTAAGGTCAGGCTTGACAAAGCCCTGGCTGGGATGATTTAGTTGGGAATTGGTCCTGCTTTGAGCAGGGGGTTGACTAGATGATCTCCTGAGATCCCTTCCAACCCTGATATTCTATGATTCTATGAATGCTTCATAATTTCACATATAATGATAGTACATACAATCCAACAGGATATTAATGTTCAACAGATCAAGGCTTTTAAATGATACCTCACAGGAGGCATAGTTTGTATAAAAATATCATAATTATCTGACAGTGGTGAATATGGTGGTTCCAGGGTGCTGCTTTAGGTACAGAGTGTCACTGCTGTCTAATGAAAAAATAATCAAACTCACTGCAGCACTCATCCAGTCTGTCTTTCACATTCAGGAAGGTCTCTGATGCCATTTACTTCTCTAGCTTTCTAGTGTTATATTACCTGTCTGTGCAGTGTCCGATATGCTGTGATCTAACTGTCCATTTACAGACTGACAGTTGTGAACTGTCAACCATGCACATTTCTGAGCCCAAAGACTTTCATGTGATTAGCACTTAACATGTGATCCATCTCGGGTTACTAGGCAACAATTATCCCAGGGTCTTTTACTGTATGTGGATAGAAGGCAAAGGAGGCTTGCTCTCTGCCTCCATTAAAGGTGTTACCCCAGAAAAGAAAGCCAGGAAAGTGAAAGAGAATATAACTTAATGAATATATTAAGCTCCTAGCCTGAGAAACCTTCCCCCTTTTCTGTCCTAGTTTGGAGGCTGTCAAATGAGCAGCAGATTACTGGAGAAAAATAACCATGACCATTCAGATTTTGAATGAAAACAAATTCAGTCCAGCTGGCCAGAACACATGTGATGTAAGTGGCTGCTCACCGGGCATGCACAAAGACCGCCATTGTGGAGGTATTTCTGTCTGATCTCTCAGGTCTGCCTGAACATATTTTAGTTTCCATGGGGGAGAGAGTTTGGTTAGTCTTGTCCATTAACTCAGTTAAATGCACACATAGCCTCTTAATCTCTCCAATAATGTATATACAAAAGGCAAACACTTAAAGTAAAAAAAGAAAAGCAGAACTACATATCTGCAGCGACCTGGAGCTGTGCTGAAATGCATTTCAGCCATGAAGGCAGTCAAAGACAGGGAAAAAAAGACTATAAATGTTTGATTTATTTTCCATCAAAGCCCATTGCTGCTATACTGATATTAAACATAAGCCAAGATTTCTGTAGTCTTTATATCTTACATTTCAATTTGAACTGTATTTATTTTAAAATGACCTGCAATAAAACCCATGATTGTATGGACTGCTGCTGGATACCCTTGCTAGCACTGGCAGTGAAATAACCCAATAGACATTTTCCATTTCTAGATTTGGTTATTCAAGTCCAGGCATATAGACATTTTAATGTGCTTTTTAGATCCCTAAGGGTTAATCATCACAGAGTGATAAAATACTGTAAAAATGCTTTTTTAGATCCCATAGAGTCAGGCACCCTACTTCATCTTGTCGTCCCATGACGCATTGTTCTGTGACATCACTGCTAGTAAAATAATCCCTTGAATCAAGCAGCCAATCCACAGTGGTTCTAGTAAGTGGAAAGTTTTTAGTACATGTTGCAATTTTGAAAGTGTCTTAAAATAGTAGTTTATATTTTTTGGGGTATAAAATACTCCAATAAGAAAAAAAGAATGAAAATTGTACCGTATGCTAACAACTCCCTGTCATTCCCTGGGCTAGCTTCATGAGTCAATGAAGTTTTCTGTCAGAGCTGATGTGATAGAATGATGCATATTGGGTGCTGCAGCAGAACACAGCCAGATGGTGGGAATCTAAAGAGATTGCTCTTTTTAATTGCACGTTTTTGAGTGCTCTCTTATAATAGTTATAGCAAGGAGCTGTGTGTCAAGATTCTTGGGTTCTACTTTCAGCTCAGTCACTTACTTAGATCATAAGCTCTGTGGGCAAGGGACTGTCTTTTTGTTCTGTGTTTGCACACACCCAGCATGCCCAGGACTCTTAGGCACTATGATAATACAAATACATTATTATTATTCCTAATTGTGGCCCTGATTCAACAATGTACAAGTATGCGCCTTAGACTGAGCATATGCGTAGTTCCCCTGACTTTATTGGAACAATTCACATGCTCAGAGTTAGACACATACTTCAGCACGCTGCTGAATCAGGACCTCTGTAACCTTTCAGCTAAAGCCAGGTATACACTACAAACTTTTGCTGGTATAGCTATCTCAATCAGGGGTGTAATCTCTGATCAACATAGCTGTGCCAGCAAAAGCCCCTAGAGTAGACTATTACACTGGCACGACTGTGCTTTTTCTGGAATAGCTTATTTCACTGTAGGAGGAGAGGGGAGGCTGGGATAAGCTATACTAGCAAAAGCACAGTTTTGACAAAATAAGCTGCATCCACACTAGGAGTGCTTCATCAGTGTATACTGGTATAGCTGTACTGACCAAGCACTCCTAGAGTAGAACCGGCCTAAATCACCATCTCCCTTGTGTGCAGATTTGATCCCTGGATACAAGAAAGACAAGATGTCTGAGGTAATATCTTTTACTGGATCAACTCTGTTGGTGAAAAAATCAAGCTTTCAAGCTCCACAGAGCTGAAGACCTGAAGAAGTGGAGCTCGAAAAGTTTGTCTCTTCACCAACAGAAGTTGGTTTAGAAAGAGGTATAACTTCACCCACCTTGTCTCGCTCACCTCACTTGTATCATTTAACCTCTCTGCAGGTTTATTCATCTGTGCTCTGGGTCTATTAATTCCTCTCATAGAGAGTGTTGGAGAGTTAATTATACTTGTAAAAGAGTGTTGACATCCTCAGCAGATCTAGCCCTCAGAGGGCAAGCACCATTCTTTACATCTGACAAGCCTCCACAATGCCTTTTGACTTCAGTGAGAATTGCAGGGGTTCAACATCTTTCAGGATAAAGTCATTAGCAGTAAACAAAACTTCAATTGGAATTTTTTTTTACTTGAAGATAACTTTTAAGATAATAAAATCAAACCAGAAATACACCATTACGTTTCTGTGGAAAACAGATGGAAATCACAATAGGATATCCTTCAAGACATTGTAAGGGAAAGAAAAACTCATAGTCTCTGCATAAATAGGGACATAACTTCTCATTTGAAATCCTGTGCTAATTCCAGATGGCTCTTATTCCTGCTGCTAAAATAAAATAAAAAAATGTGTGTCTGCCTATTGCTGCCCCAAATGAGAGGGAAATGACTTTAAGCAATGTGGTGAATATGCCCTGAAAAAGCTCTTTATTACATTCATTTCCCACCTATTATAAAAATGTGAAAGTTGTAGAAATCTCAATAGATTTCTTAGGAGTCTGAAAAGGCATTTGGGAATTTCCTCATGTCAGCCACAGGACCTTAAATTAACAGCACTTTGACATGTGTTTTTCTGCTCATTGTAATTTCCTAAACTGTGCTTTTCATTTCATTGTTCTGCTCCTTACTGGTGGGAAGTTACTGAGTGTTGCTTTTGCCTGCCAGAGTCCCAGGCTTTGTGTGAGCTACAGTCCATCCCCCTTCTTCGTTCTTGGGACTCCTATATCTCCCCTACTCCCTCTTCCAGTAATAAAATTCCTCCAAAACATCTGTAAAGGGGACTAATATCAAATGCTGTTACTGGGATATAAAATTATAGAATCACAGAAACGTAGGGCTGGAAGGGAGCTCGAGAGGCTATCAAGTCCAGTCCCCTGCACTGAGGCAAGATCAAGTAAACCGAGACCATCCCTGACAGGTATTTGTCCAACCTGTTCTTAAAAACCTCCAATGATGGGGATATTCCACAACCTCCCTTAAAAACCTATTTCAGAATTTAACTACCTTTATAGTTGGAAAGTTTTTCCCTAACGTCTAACCTAAATCTCCCTTGCTGCAGATTAAGCCAATTACCTCTTGTCCTGCCTTCAGTGGACATGGGGAACAATTAATCACAATAACAGCCCTTAATATATTTGAACACTGTTATCAGATCCTCCCTCGGTCTTCTTTTGTCAAGACTAAACATGCTCAGTGTTTTTAATGCAGTCTCAGAGGCCAGGTTTTCTAAATCTTTTATCATGTTTGTTGCTCTCCTCTGAATTCTCTCCAATTTGTCCATATCTTTCCTAAATCATGGCTCCTAGAATTGAACAGAGAACCCCAGCTGAGGCTTTCCCAGTACTGAGTACAGCAGGACAATTACCTCCTGTGTCTTACATATGACACTCCTGTTCATATATCCCAGAATAATATTAGCCTTTTGTGCAATTGTATCATGTTGTTGACTCATATGCAATTTGTGAGCCACTATAACCCTCAGATCTTTTTCATCAGTGCTACCACCTAGCCAGTTATTCTCTAATTTATAGCCGTGCATTTGATTTTTCCTTCCTAAGTGAAGTACTTTGCTCTTGTCTTTATTAAATTCATCTTGTTGAAGTCAGACCAATTCTCTAATTTGTCAACATTGTTTTGAATTCTAATCTTGTCCTCCAAAGTGCTTGCAACCCCTCCCAGCTTGGTATCATCCGCAAATTGTATAAGTATATTCTCTACTCCATTACCCAAGTCATTAATGAAAATATTGATTAGTATTGGACCCAGGATTGATCCCTGCAAGACCCTACTAGGTAAGCCCTCCCAAAATGACATCGAACCATTGCTAACTACTTATTGAGTATGGTCTTTCAACTGGTTGTGCACCCACATGTTAGTGTCTTCATCTAGATCTCATTGGACTAGTTTGCTTATGAAAATGTCACGTGAGACTGTGTCAAAAGCCCTCCTAAAATACAGATATATTACATCTAACTGCTTCTCCACAATCCACTAGGCCAATAACCCTGTCAAAGAAGGAAATTAGGTTGGTTTGGCATGATTTGTTCTTCACATTGGCTCTCTTATAACCCTATCATCCTCCGGAGCCGCATGCCGCTCTTCAGAAGATAATATGTGGCTCCTGCTAGGAGCCGACTCTGGGGAAAAAATGGTGGTTGCTCAGCACCCACCAGCAGCCCCCTTTCCCCTCCCCCAGTGCCTACCACCCACTGGCAGTCCCCCCGATCAGCGCCTCCTTCTTCCTCCCCTGTGCCTCTTGCCCTCTGTGATCAGTTGTTTTGCAGTGTTCAGGAGACTTTGGGGGGGAGGGCGGAGGAGTGAGGACGTGACATGCAGCCCCCCTCCTTCCCATAGCACCTCCCACCCGCCATGATCAGCTGTTTCATGGAATTGAGGAAGCTCGGGGGGGGGGGAGGGAGCAAGGATGTGGTGCTCAGCCTCACCCCTCCCTCTCCCAGCGCCACCTCCTCCCTCCCTGTGCCTCCCACCCGCCGTGATCAGCTGGTTTGCGATGCGCAGGAGGTTCGGGGGGGGGGGGGAAGCAAGGACACAGCTCACTCAGGAGAAGGGGCGGGAAGAAGTGGTGGGGACTTGGGGAAAAGGGTGGAGTGGGGGGCGGGGCCTGGGACAGAGCCAGGAGTCCAGTACCCCCTGACCTGCACCAGTGTCTCCTTGAATAAAGCACATGGTGACTAGCTGGTGTGGAAATTTTTAATCAAAATTTTTCTTACACCATCTAACAATGGAAAGCAAGTGAAAATAGGAAAGAAAATAAACAGATGAAAATCGAGGCTTCCAACAGGATTGGGAGAATAAGTACTTTTTCGTTGAACGCAATGGTAAGGCTGTGTGTCTTCTTTGCCAGACGTGTGTCTCTCAGTTCAAATCTTCAAACTTGCAGCATCATTTCGCTTCTAGCCATGCACATATGGATCAAGAATTCCCACAAGGTTCTGAACTCTGCACTTTAAAACTGAAAACTTTGAAAAAACAAACAGATGTAGAAGCCCAGTTCCTCACCAGATTTGCCAACCAATCACAGACTGTAACGTTAGTCTCCTATTATGTGGCCTGGCACATAGCGCGTGCAAAAAAGCCCTACTCAGAAGGAAGCTTATAAAAACGTGCCTCACTGATGTGATTTCAATCCTGTCACCAGAGAACGAGAATTTACAGAAGAAAACTTCTGGCCTGCAGCTGTCACACCACACAATAGAACGCAGAATCTCCAATCTGAACAGTGACATCAAATCGCAACTGCACTTGCAACTTCAGCAGTGTGAGTATTTGAGCATCGCTTTGGATGTGTCATGCCATGCACAGGATAAACCTTATTATCGGTATTTGTCTGCACTGAGTCTGACAACTGTTTTGTAAGGGAAGAATTCATCGATACCATGTCACTAAAGGACAGAACTCGTGGACGAGATCTAAAGGAGGCGTTGATGTTGGTAGTTGCGAAAGCCACTTGCCTTTACAGAGACTCACTGCCATTGCAATGGACGGGGCTCCATCCATGTGGGGATCTGTGAATGGATTAGTAGGGCTTTGTAAGTCTGATGAGAGCTTTCCCGAACTTTGGACATTTCAATGTATTATGCATCGGGAGCAACGGATATCTAAAAATCTCAAATTTGATCACGTCATGAAACCTGTCTTGCACATTGTGAATTTCATTCACTCAAACAGACAATTTCAAAATCTAATTAAAGAACTGGATGAAAACAACTTCCCTGCCGATTTGCCATTTCACTGCGCAGTTCGATGGCTCTCGAGAGGTAAAGTTATTTCCTGGTTTTTTGAGTTCCTGGAACCAGTAAAATTGTTTATGGAGAAGCACAGAATATACCATGGGCTTACAGATCCTAGGTAGACTTGGCATTTCTTGCAGACACGTTGCTGCATTTGGATAAACTAAACGTGGACTTACAAGGAAAATTCTGGTTGCCATCTGATCTAGTGCAAAGTGTATTTGCGTTCATGAATAAACTGCAGTTGTTTCACAGACAAATGCTTGAAGGAGAGCTGACACTTTCCCTCAATATCACAACTTCCAGCCAGATCAAAAGAAATTGTAGCAGAACCCCTAAAATGGAGCACAACTAGATATGCGAGCATGATTTAAGATCTTAAGGACAGTTTTGAGGAAAGATTCCAAAATTTTCAGCAGAAAAGACCTCAAATCAGATTTCTGATTGACCCTTTTAGTGCTGAAGCCATATCTGAAGTCTCATATATACATACATACACACACACACACACACATAGATATATGTATATAATCATTACATATTACTGTGGCTCTTTGGCAATGTACATTGGTAAATTGTGTCTCTTTCTCAGGCTCAGGTTGGCCACCCCTGCTGTAGGTGCTTACAAATTGATTAAAAATTTGTTCCAGTATCTTTCCAGATACCCAGGTTAGGCTGATTGGTCTATAGTTCTCTGGCTTCTCTTTATATTCCCCTTTTTTAAAGATAGGTACTATGTTTATCCTTCAACAGTCCTCTGGGACATCACCCATTATCTCAAAGATAATGGTTCTGAGATTGCTTCAGCTAGTTCCTTAAGTACCCCAGAATGAATTTCACCAGGCCATGCCAACTTGAATACATCTAATTTATCTAAATATTCTTTAAGCTGTTCTTTCCCTATTTTGGCTTGCATTCCTGCCCCCTTGTTGTTAATATTAATTATGTTTAGTGTTCGACCTTTTTAGTGAAGACTGAAGCAAAATAGGCATTAAACACCTCAGCCTTTTGTTGTCATCAGTTATTAGTTCTCCTTCCCTGCTAACCAGAGGACCTATACCTGCCTTCATCTTTTCCTTGCACCTAATGTGTTTAAAGAACTTCCTCTTATTTCCTTTTATGTCTCTTTCTAGATGTAACTCATTTTGTGCCTTGGTCTTTCTGATTTTGTCCTATGTGCTTGTGCTATTCTTTTGTACTTTTCACCAATTCGTCCATGTTTCCATTTTTTGTAGCATTCCTTTTTATTTTCAGGTCATTAAAGAGCTCCAGATGGAGCCATATTGGCCTCTTACTATTCTTTCAATCTTTCCTTTGATCAGGAAAGTTTGGAGTTGTTCCTTTAATATTGTCTGCTTGGGAAACTGACTGGTCTCCTGACCTCCTTTATCCCTTAGGATTTTCTTTCTATGGGACCTTACCTACCTTATCCACACTTGAGGGAGTTACATTCATTTACACCAATTAAGGGTATAGTCCTGAATTATTTGTTTGAGTTTTAACATGTGTTAACTAACAACTAAAAATTAGACATGACCCAAACATTTGTTATTGCAGTCTAGGGTTAAATATGACTAGATGCATAGGTTTGTATCTTGTTTCCATTAGAATTTACAACTTTGTTAATTAAAACATGATAAAACGTGACTAAAAATTCAAATGTAGACATACTCTAGCATGGCATCAGGGAATAGTAATTGACATCCATCTGAAGAACTGCATTTTAACAGAATTACTTACATTATGAGAAATGAAGATTCTCCAGGGAGAAGTATTTTCTGCATTTGTTTGCAATGTGTTTAGCTATCATCCATATTTCTATCATACCTTAGGGGTAATTATTAACATGCACCTTTAAAATATGCTACATTACTTCATATTATATGCTTTAAATTAAAACTCTGGAAGAGAGTAATGGAGGAATTGGGGCAGCATCTCCCACCTTTATAGGTAAACTCTTTGAAAATACTAAGTCTAAGATGTCAAAAGAGATGGCAAAGTGACCTCAGGGAGTTAAGATACCCAAATCCTATTGTCTTTCAATGAGAGTTGGGCAACTAACTTCCATAGACGCCTTTGAAAATTCTAATCTCAGTGGCTAAGTTTTAGGTAAAACAAACATTAGAACATTTTGCTATTATTGCAAACATCACCAGAGCATACCCTGAAATGAAAACTTTCTGTTTGACCTTCCACAGAAGGTCAAAATTGTATATTATGCAAGCTCCTACCACAAGACTGAATTGTAATCAGCCTTTTCAAGACTGATGCCAGGTTATTTATGTCAAAAGTAACCTGAAGCTTTATTTCCATGAGTGACCAACTGGATTAGATTTACTCCATGATATATGGAATTGCTATCAAACATCACATTGATTGTTTGAAATGTGTTTAGTGATTATAAGATCTAAATCTGTAAAGGAAGGCAGGGGCTTTAATTAAATCAATATGTCCATGTATCTGTCAAAGAGAAACACAGTTGCAACACACACACAACCCTATGGAAAAGAAGGAGTTAAGTAATGATGAGAATTATACTTAAACATATAAAGTGAAATAATTACTCTATCAATGTTTTTAAATTCCATATTTCACATAATCTAGACAAGCAACTTCACATTGGAGTATAACATCTATTACAATCCATGTTAATTAAAAATCAGTGTTTTATTTTATGTACTTTGCTTAAACTTTGAAAACTGTTTTGTTTAGAAAAATTGTGTCTGTAATATAGTTTTCTGTTTCTCTTCCCAGTAACTGTCTTTAGTTCTATGGATATTTCTCTGAAGCCAAAATCTTGGCTTCTTCTAAGCTCATCTGCTCCTTCTGCTTATTCCCCACCTGAATCTGTAACCCTATTTGTGATGTCAAAATGACTTGAATAATGCCGGAGATGATTTATGTTGCCATACAAAAAGGATGATGACATTCAGGGATATCAGACCTAGGAGCAGAGCTGGGCAAATAAATTATTTTGTGGTTCAGTGGCAGTTCCAAACAATTAGAAAAAAATCAGTTTGGATCAAACCAAATTGGAAAGTTTTCAGAATTTTTGGTGTCCATTTCACAGCAAGGATTCACATGTAGGTCTCCACATCTCAGGGCTGGTCTCCACTACAGGGAGATGGATGCTGCTGCAATCGATGCAGCAGGGATCGATTTAGCGGGTCTACTGAAGACTCACTAAATCAGTGAAAGAGCGCTCTTCGGTCAACCCCGGTACTCCAGCTTTCCGAGAAGAGTAAGGGAAGTCAACTGGAGAGTGTATCCCGTGGACACAGCGCAGTGAATAAATTGACGTAAGCTACGCGACTCCAGCTACGTTATTCACATAGCTGGAGTACCGTAACTTAAGTTGACTTACACCAGTAGTGAAGACAAGCTTTGAGTTCAGTGCCCTAAGCACTGGGAAGGAGGGGCGGCAGCACAGCACCACCACTGCCAGTTCCTCCTATTCTGGCCATATTGTGAATAGCCAAAACTATGTGCAGCAAATTTGTGAATAGTTTGGGGTTGACAAACTGCATTTTTCATCAAATAATCTGTACCCAAGAATAGTAGAAATATTTAGAAATGTATAATGCAAAGGATGTTCTCTACATGATTATTCAAAGATAGGGCAAATTTTGTCAAACTACTTGCTGGTGTCTATTCAATCCACACTCAGTAATACGATGTGAAGATGGCATATAATTTAGTTATATACTACAGCAGTTCTGTCTCTTGCTCAGAGAAGACAGGGAAGAATTGTTAAACGTTCATTTAAAAACTACAGAAGAGTGCTGATGAGGAATGGTGAAGGTGATGTGAGATTGACAGAGCCGCTAATTCTGAGGTTTAACTAACATTTTCAGTAATACAAAAAACTTTTAAGAGCCATTGTAGGCACCTTAACACTGACCCTGTAGTTATGTCATGATGTTGTGCCCAGCTCAGTTGCTCTGTGTGTTTTCCAGATACATTCTTCAGCTGAATGTTCCCTCTAAGGGTTTTATCTGTTCACCTAATGGAATAGAGTTGTATGTTATTATTCATACCGTCTTTTGAGTTTTAATCATAGTTAAATACATCTTCTCTGCTTGCACAGAATTCAGCTGCAGTAGAGATCTTTCATGTCTGCTACCTTTGGTGTACAGCCCACATATTCTGTTCCATAGCTTATTGTTATAAGGAACTCAAGCATAAGGTTGTTACCATGGCAGTAACCTAGAAAGCTCTATTTCTCCAGAACTGACCCCTTTTCAGTTTTCCCACTCTAGAGATCACATTCTGTAAACTGGCTTCTGTTAGGTAAAAAACTCAACCAATAGTCTTTCCTTTTCCCTCCCCAAACATGGAGGAAATATTGGGGAGTTTATTACTGATAATTAGTCTGCCATATTTATGGAAGTAAAACCACCAGATGGCACAATAAGGCTTCTAGCGTCAGAAGAGAACTTCAACATATAGGATGAATGTCACAGATGAGCAGCCAGAGGGGCAATTGATAGCAAGATGCTTCAGTTAGGCATAGATGTGGGCCTCCTGGAGAGACACTTCTCTCTAGTGCCAGTTTGACAAAAGGGAGAAAGGTTTCAGGTGGAGAGTTGGAGTATATCTTTGCTTTCTTCCTCATTCTGACTGTTGTAACAGCTGGATTCTATCAGCAAATCACTTAATAGTTACATTACCATTCTGAATACTGAAGGGGCTTGTATTTACTTTTCTATTTGCTTCTTAATTATTTCTTATAAAAATAATTTTAATTTTCTGTGTATTGCATTTAGTCTTTCACTAGAACAGTCTAAAGAAGGTGACTCTACCCATCCACAAAGCTCCCTTCACTATGAGTGGAGTTTGGAGAGCTTAAGGTTCCATGTCCTCTTCATATTCAACTGTCTTAAAGAAACCAAATCGTACCACAGCTATCCTGTGAGATAATTAAAGCACTGTTCTGTTAGTAGCATAGACAGGACCTATCCATATTTTAAAGCATTATGCTTGTATTGGAAACTGCCTTGGTTTTAACTCATTTTCAGCTAACCTGCCTTCCAATATGGTTTTGGCAGCCACTGTGAAGATGGCCAACTCATTCTGAAACTGTGCCCTAGAATATAGTTTCTAAACATGGTTCCAATTAGAGCTGAGTGTATATTTCACAACTACTGTAATGGAGCTAATGAACCACTCTTTTCTGTTCGTAAAATATTTGCAAGCTAATACAATTCTTGAATATATTAGTTACTGGAAATTATTCATGGCACTTTTTCCACATGAAAAGCTCCTCAATAGTTGGTTGAACTGATTTCTCTCCCCACACCCACCCCATTGGGTGGCTTCTGTAATCAGCTAATATAGTGGGAACTTCGACTATCGCAATCAAATATAGAGTACAAAATCCTGCTTCAGTGAACATTTGAGCATTCAGATTTAAAATATGATTTTTGTATTTGCATAGTGATTAAGTTCAACCTCTGGAATCTTTAGAGGAAGTGTTATGATCATACTAATTAAAATATATTTTGAATTTAAAGAAGGATTCATAGAATTCTTTGTCCCGCCTCCCGGTGATCCAAATCCCACAGAGGTCAGTAGGAGTTTTTCACTGACTGCAGTAGGCTCTAAAATCAAACTCTATTTGCCCATCTTTAGATCTAACCCATTTTGGCTTGACAGAACCTGACTGGCCAAACCATACTGAAAATCAGTTTAGTTGAAACCCTGCTTAAACTCAGTTTAAGAAGTTTCCAAACTTTATTCACAGTCCAGTGTTGTTGGAGCCTCTCAGAAAATAAATTTTAGTAAACACAATATGTAAAGTCTAAATGTATCTCCTTCCTAAGATCTTGCTTTATTAACAAGTGAACTGCATACAGATCAGCTCAAACCTTCTTGTCTATGGGTGTCTTCTTAGCCATTAGCCATTATTTTTGAAAACTCATGGCGATCGGGGGAGGTCCCAGATGACTGGAAAAAGGCAAATGTAGTGCCCATCTTTAAAAAAGGGAAGGAGGAGGATCCGGGGAACTACAGGCCAGTCAGCCTCACCTCAGTCCCTGGAAAAATCATGGAGCAGGTCCTCAAGGAATCAATTATGAAACATTTAGAGGAGAGGAAAGTGATCAGGAACAGTCAGCATGGATTCACGAAGGGGAAGTCGTGCCTGACTAACCTAATTGCCTTCTATGATGAGATAACTGGCTCTGTGGATGAGGGGAAAGCAGTGGATGTGTTATTCCTTGACTTTAGCAAAGCTTTTGATACGGTCTCCCACAGTATTCTTGCCGCCAAGTTAAAGAAGTATGGGCTGGATGAATGGACTGTAAGGTGGATAGAAAGCTGGCTAGATCGTCGGGCTCAATGGGTAGTGATCAATGGCTCCATGTCTAGTTGGCAGCTGGTTTCAAGCGGAGTGCCCCAAGGGTCGGTCCTGGGGCCGGTTTTGTTTAATATCTTTATTAATGATCTGGAGGATGGTGTGGACTGCACTCTCAGCAAGTTTGCAGATGACACTAAACTAGGAGGTGTGGTAGATACACTAGAGGGTAGGGATCGGATACAGAGGGACCTAGACAAATTAGAGGATTGGGCCAAAAAAAACCTGATGAGGTTCAACAAGGACAAGTGCAGAGTCCTGCACTTAGGACGGAAGAATCCCATGCACTGCTACAGACTAGGGACCGAATGGCTAGGTAGCAGTTCTGCAGAAAAGGACCTAGGGGTCACAGTGGACGAGAAGCTGGATATGAGTCAACAGTGTGCTCTTGTTGCCAAGAAGGCTAACGGCATTTTGGGCTGTATAAGTAGGGGCATTGCCAGCAGATCGAGGGACGTGATCGTTCCCCTTTATTCGACATTGGTGAGGCCTCATCTGGAATACTGTGTCCAGTTTTGGGCCCCACACTACAAGAAGGATGTGGAAAAATTGGAAAGAGTCCAGCGGAGGGCAACAAAAATGATTAGGGGTCTGGAGCACATGACTTATGAGGAGAGGCTGAGGGAACTGGGATTGTTTAGTCGCCAGAAGAGAAGAATGAGGGGGGATTTGATAGCAGCCTTCAACTACCTGAAGGGGGGTTCCAAAGAGGATGGAGCTCGGCTGTTCTCAGTGGTGGCAGATGACAGAACAAGGAGCAATGGTCTCAAGTTGCAGTGGGGGAGGTCCAGGTTGGATATCAGGAAAAACTATTTCACTAGGAGGGTGGTGAAACACTGGAATGCGTTACCTAGGGAGGTGGTGGAGTCTCCTTCCTTGGAGGTTTTTAAGGCCCGGCTTGACAAAACCCTGGCTGGGATGATTTAGCTGGGAATTGGTCCTGCTTTGAGCAGGGGGTTGGACTAGATGACCTCTTGAGGTCCCTTCCAACTCTGATATTCTATGATTCTTGGCAGTGTCTATGGGTCCTCCAGAGAAATTGCTCAGCCCACACCCTATATTATCTCTCCATAGGGCCACTCCTACCTCCCTTGCATTCTGATGAGGTAATGAAGCACCTGCCTTAGTATATCAGCAATCCACATAACCCTTTCAGAGCAGGATTGACACCTGCTAATTGCATGGGGAGTTTGAGCAAACACTGAAACTCTGCAATCTACAATATCTGGTACAGATATCTGGATTGCTAACAGCAAAAAAAAACTTTTGAAGTGATGATCGAGATGACCCATAGAAGGTGTGAGCATACTTAACATGGGAAAATAGATTCAATTAGTGTAATGACCCAACCATTCCCAGTCTCTGTTTAAACCTAAGTTAATTGCATCTAATTTGCATATTAATTCAAGTTCAGCAGTCTCTCTTTGGAGTCTGTTTTTGAGGTTTTTTTGTTGCAAAATTGCCACCTTCAAGTCTGTCACTGAGTGGTTAGAGAGGTTGAAGTGTTCTCCCACTGGTTTTTGAATGTTATGATTCCTGATGTCAGATTTGTGTCCATTTATTCTTTTGTGTACAGATTGTCCGGTTTGGCCAACATATATGGCAGAGGGGCATTGCTGGCACATGATGGCATATATCACATTGGTAGATGTGCAGGTGAACGAGCCCCTGATGGTGTGGCTGATGTGATGAGGTCCTATGATGATGTCACTTGAATAGATATATGGACAGAGTTGGCATCAGGCTTTGTTGCAAGGATAGGTTTCTGGGTTAGTGTTTATGTTGTATGGTGTGCAGTTGCTGGTGAGTATTTGCTTCAGGTTGGGAGGCTGTCTGTAAGCGAGATTGGCCTGTCTCCCAAGATCTGTGAGAGTGAGGGATCATCTTTCAGGATAAGTTGTAGATCTTTGATGATGCGCTGGAGAGGTTTTAGTTGGGGGCTGAAGGTTACGGCTAGTGGCGTTCTGTTATTTTCTTTGTTGGGCCAGTCCTGTAGTAGGTGACTTCTGGGTACTCTTCTGGCTCTGTCAATCTGTTTTTTTCACTTCAGCAGGTGGGTATTGTAGTTTTAAGAATGCTTGATAGAGATCTTGTAGGTGTTTATCTCTGTCTGAGGGATTGGAGCAAATGCAGTTGTATCTTAGAGCTTGGCTGTAGACAATGGATCGTTTGGTATGTCCTGAATGGAAGCTGGAGGCATGTAGGTAAGTATAGCAGTCAATAGGTTTCCAGTATAGGGTGGTGTTTACGTGACCGTTGCTTATTAGCACAGTAGTGACTAGGAAATGGACCGCTTGTGTGGATTGGTCTAGGCTGAGGTTGATGGTGGGATGGAAATTGTTAAAATCATGGTGGAATTCCTCTAGGGCTTCTTTTCCATGGGTCCAGATGATGAAGATGTCATCAATGTGGTGCAAGTAGAGTAGGGGCATTAGTGGACGAGAGCTAAGGAAGCGTTGTTCTAAGTCAGCCATAAAAATGTTGGCATACTGTGGGGCCATGCGGGTACCCGTAGCAGTGCCACTGACTTGAAGGTATATATTGTCCCCAAATGTGAAATAGTTGTGGGTGAGGACAAAGTCACAAAGTTCAGCCACCAGGTTTACCGTGATATTATTAGGGATACTATTCCTGATGGCTTGTAGTCCATCTTTGTGTGGAATGTTGGTGTAGAGGGCTTCTACATCCATAGTGGCCAGGATGGTGTTTTCTGGAAGATCACCAATGGATTGTAGTTTCCTCAGGAAGTCAGTGGTGTCTCAAAGATAGCTGGGAGTGCTGGTAGCGTAGGGCCTAAAGAGAGAGTCCACATAGCCAGACAGTCCTGCTGTTAGGGTGCCAATGCTTGAGATGATGGGACATCCAGGATTTCCAGGTTTATGGATCTTGGGTAGCAAATAGAATACACCTGGTCAGGGTTCTAGGCATGTGTCTGTACAGATCTGTTCCTGTGCTTTTTCAGGGAGTTTCTTGAGCAGATGGTGTAGTTTCTTTTGGTAATCATCAGTGGGATCAGAGGATAATGGCTTGTAGAATGTGGAGTTAGAGAGCTGCCTAGCAGCCTCTTGTTCATATTCCAACTTATTCATGATGATGACAGCACCTCCTTTGTCAGCCTTTTTGATTATGATGTCAGAGTTGTTCCTGAGGCTGTTGATGGCGTTGTGTTCAGCACGGCTTAGGTTATGGGGCAAGTGATGCTGCTTTTCCATAATTTCAGCCCGTGCACGTTGACGGAAGCAATCTATGTAGAAGTCCAGTTTGTTGTTTCGACCTTCAGGAGGAGTCCACGCAGAATCCTTATGCCACTTCCTTCTGCATGGAAGCTGCAGGGTCTGTGGCTGGGGGAAAAGACAATTGGCCATGGCTTCCCTATACTCCAGTGCACTCTAGCTACTATAAAGACCTTTGGATATATTAGCAGCCAGGTGAGGACCAGTTTAGCAAACAGAGACTCCAGGATCAAAGGTAACTTAAAGCCACTTTTGCCCACAACCTCCTCACCTGTGCAGGAAATTCCTTGACTGCCATGGAGAATCTGGCCGGGTGATACTTCTCTACCTTAGAGAGAGTTCTGAAGCTTAATATTGATTACTTTTGCAAAAGCATTTGGAGATCCTCAGATGGAGGATGCTACAGATGTGCAGCACATTAATATGGGATTTGTGCCTGATCTGATCTTGCTTTAGCTTGGGGTGTACCAGATGGTAATAGGTTTATAATCCTATTTTTATACTTCTACTATTTAAAAATCAGTGAATCTATAGAAACAATATATTCCTGAGTCAGTTCAGCTAGGGACATGGTCTGGCCCTAGCACTATGTGCCTCAGACCACATGGTACTGGTCATGTCAGCTTCTCAGCACTATCCCTGCCCCACTGAATGTTTCAGAAGCAGCTCCATGCTGACCAAGGACCCACATGTGCCAGGAAAGGGTAGGAGGTTGAGGAACTGTGGGAATGCACTTTGTTCTCCCCAAGCCAATAATAATAAATTTGCTGAAGTGTTTACTCCAACCTCAAGATGCATCTTGGAGCGGTTTGTGGAGGAAGCCCCATCCACACTAGGGAACCCCCCCCCCCGTTCAGAAGACTTCAAGGAAGCCAGGATAGGGGTGCAGAAGATCCCAGTGCAGCCTCATGGATGTCTCATGAGGACGTTAGGGGTCTGCAGGGTATGAAGAAGAACCTTTTGTTCATTCGCCTGTGCGATTGGGGAAAACTTAAGCCTCCCTCCACAGGAGGGGTTGATCTAAGTCTTAACTGGTATATTTATGTCTCCATTGGGGTCTCTGCCATGTAAGAGGATTCTCTAGTAGTACACGACAATTACAATAAACAGCTGAAAAGTGCTTTTAAAGGTAGAATAAACAAACAAAAACAGTGTCAAATAATTGTTCTGGGTTAAATTTCGTGGATCAAAAATTATGAGGGTAAGTGGACAACCTGTAATTCAAATTCACAAATCTAGTTCTTTGCATGGTAAGTGTGTGCCTGTTTGTAATTAACTATAATTGTATTTAACAATTTAGTTTTAATTTGCTAATTGTTGTGTGCACATCACTTTATTAAATTAACAGTGAATTACTTAACATAAAGCTGAGAATAAGTTGTGAGGGAAGAATAGTCAGACAAAATAACAATTTAAAATATCCTGGGAAATCTGTTACCCTCTTATCTGTACTCCTGTGAAGTTTGTTTTTAGAAACACCAATATGATGATAGGAATCTAACTACTGTTTCCCACTTGTTCCCATAAAACATTCCTGTCCAAGGCAGAGTGAATCAGAATCCATGCTTAAATTCTCTTTAAATATCTGCCAGTTCCTGAATTGTTTCCAAGGGTAATCCATGGCATACAGACCTTTCTACTTTTCTCTTGTTCTACCTGCAGTTTCCTTCTGGATGGTAGCTATCATACACACACCCTGTGATATGTGGGTGTCCTGGTATTCACATGGACTCAGACACTGTGAGGGGCAAAACCCCCAGGTATCTGCATAGCTGTCTGATGTGCAATCTCTCTCCTGGCAACTTGGCTGCCCAACCAAAAGCTTCATTAACATTAACCTTAGAGGAATGCTTGCTGGGGGCATTAGAGGAGTCTAAACCCATTTATGAATCCTGGACACTTATCCATTGGGAAGCAAACCTGGACCCAAGAGGAGGTTGTATGTCCAGAGACCATGCCTTAGCTTCATTCCTGTCCCACTAACAGCCCTGTGCCCACTGCTGCATTGCCTTAGTCCCAGAGAGGGTCTCTACAATTTCAGGGGACCTGTAGAGAATAGAGTGGAGCTGCTCTCCCTACTCGGGTTTCTCCCCCAAATTGCTACCCACTTATAAGGTGATATTGGTGTATGGTTACACTTGTTATGTATTATAATACATGTTGCTGCAATTCAAAATGGAATCTAAAATTCAAGATGGTGCATGTGATGGGAAAGGTTTGAACTCCATCTTGGTGTAAGGGGACTGTTGTCCCCTTACTAACATTCAGTGAGGGTGTTTTGGTTGGCTAGCTCCCAAACTAGGGAGCAGGGGACTGTCAGTCTCAGGGTCAATGGGAAATTAGGACCCTGAGACTGACAGTCCCCAGGGGCAATGGGGAGAGGCCAACATTCCAGGTCAGCCTGATTGACAGAGCGGGCAGGCTAATCAGGGAGTCAGGAGGCCAAGATGGGTCCCATCCTCCGTGTGAGCTGGAATTGCCTGGGTCAGACAGAGTGGGGCCGAGCTAAGGAGAGAGCAGGGGCCCAAGCTGAGTTGGGGAGCACAGCTGTCCCAGCCAGAGAGGCCAGAAAAGCAGCCCAGGGAGAGCAGATGCTGTGTTGGGAGCAGGGCTGCAGCTACAGAGCCAGAGGGGCTGGAGAAGCAGCCCAGGGGGCTGGAGGCAGAGCATCAGTGCTGAGGCAGAGTGGAGCTGGAGCTAGAACAGGGGAGCTGGAGCAGTCTGGAGCCAGATGTGGTGAGGAACTGGGGTCAGCCAATGGAGTCCACAGAAAGACACCCCCAGCCAATGGTCCTTGCACGCCCAACTGGGAAGGGGATCTTAACCTGATGGGCAGCTGACGCTGGGAAGAAGGGACCCACCACCCAAAGCCCGGAGGTATGTGGCCACCACCAGAGCAAGTGTCCAACCTGCAGCATCCCTGCAGCACAGCCAGGGCCTGAGAAGAAGGCCAGGGACCTACAAGGAACAGCCTGTGAACTGCCCTGATGTTCCAGAGACACTGTTTGTAATGTTCCCTGCCACAGAATAGGGTGATGTGTTTTCCTTTAACCTTTCCAATTTTTCCTTATTCTTTTTTAAATTAATTGTTGATTAAATAACTTGTATTTGTTTTAAGTTGTATGTAATGATCAGTGGGTCAGGGAAGTGCCCAGTGCAGAGAGAATACCCTGGAGTGGGGACACCCTAGTCCCTGTCCTAGGTGACCACAGCAGGGTTGGGGGTCGAGCCCCCCAGGAATCCTGGGCCCAGCCCTGTTGGGGTTACAAGGACTCTGCCAGACAGGAGAGTGGAAGGGAAGTCCTCAAGAGCAGGGAGGCCTCTGGGTAAAGGAAGTGGGAGTGAGGACTCAGATCCTTTCGCTATCCCACTTCACCGGAGTAGTGAAGAAGCCAGTAAAGATCTCCATTCCCCCGCTTACATTGGTATCCTTTCTTCACGGCATTTTCATGCCAAAACTGTTTCCCACCAGAACGTGAGGGACTGAGAGCTGGCTGGAACCGCTTGGGGACAGCGTCTGCCAGAGTGTGCCTCAGGAATTCGTGCCACAAAGAGCACATAAGGAACTGTCAGTGATGTCGCAGGGGCTGTCCACCATCGAGGCAGCCACGTCCAGTTTCTTTGCGCTGGCATCGGATCAAGACTTTGGCCACTAACACTTGCCAAGGTCTTTAACACTTACTGGATACCTGATTCCTGTATTCCATCAAAGGATCCAGTGAAGACTTCGTCATCAGCCCAGATCTGTTGATCTCCTGCTTTGACAGTAGAGAGCCAGGTCCTCCGATGTTCCTGAGACTCTGAGATGGTTCATCAGTTGCCAGTAACCTCCATCTGCAGTGAAGAAGAGACAGTAATTGTTTTTCGGGCTCTTAATAGTTAACCAAGGGACAGTTGAAGGGTCTGGGCTTTATGCTCCTTGCTGGAATCTATCCTTGGGTATTTGTAGTGTTCCCTTTCATAGATCCCCCCCCCCCCAGTTGTAACTATCCCTTAATAAATCTTCTTTCTGTTTAAGGTTTTCTCTCTCTATCCTTTATTTCACTGCAACACGGGCGGGAGGCACACAGATTTCTAACTCTCCCAGTTGATAGAAGCTGGTAGGAGTCAAACCTGTTATTTATATGTCACCTCCTTATTATTCTTTAACAGAGATTTTGAGGTAACACACTGCACCACAGAGGGCAAGGAAATCTGTGGCCCTGCTTTTGTATTGTATGGTAAATTTGCCTCTAAACATAATTGACGGTGCTAATAGGAGCCAACATAGAAGATGCTCACACAAACTGATAAGGAAGTATTGCGGAAAACCACTATATATCTTAAAATAATTGATCAGTTTCACTTGAAATAAATGGCATTTGTGTGTATGATTGCACTCCAGATTCCTAGACTGTATTTCATAAAAAGTTCTTCTGCATCTGAACAAGGTTGGGGATGGATTTCTGTATTCCAGTGTAGATAGAGATGATTCATTGAAGTTCAATAGGTTACCAGTGCTCTAGGAGTGGATAATGACATGTACTCAAATACTTATTGGTCAGGGTGAATTAAGGGATATAATTGATCTGACCCCACTCAGTACTGCTGGTGACGTAATAATTCATCATTCTGACAGAACTGTAGCAGTAGGGTTTAAAAGCCATCTGCTTCTTCTATCCAAACAAAAGGGAAGTATTAGATGGTGATTCCTCAGGACTGTTTTATGTTTCACCCTCACTTCAGATTTTGCCACAAAGATGTGAGTGAATGTGCTTGGGTTTGTTGAGTGTGATCAAATTAGTTCTTATTAAAACATTGTAATAATCAATCCCCTTTCCAGCAAAACCAATAGGCAGAGTCCCAGGCACACATGAATAGTTCCAGATGATACCACATGCACACGGTGCCCCATTAGTCACGGCTAAGTTGATGGAACTGAAAGCAGAGACAATAAAAGCAGGAAAGAGGTAGAAGATATGAGAAAGGCGTAAGTCACGTGGAATAGTGTGAAATGGCAGGGAACACTTGGTTACAGAAAACATGCTGCTACTGCAGGTAAATAGTAATACTAGCTAGCGCTGACATGCTGGAAGTACTATACAAACATTATATAATCTCAATGTTGGAATAAGGCCCTAAATATGATCTGTATTTTATATTATTTCTTATGTCTATTTGTAAAGTCCATGTTATTCTTTGTTATCCCCCCTGAACAAACACTTCAATATTAATTTTTCCCTTTAAATAATCCTTGACATCACCTCTTACGTAACCCTACAGTAACAAATTAGAGATTGTGTTGTGGTATATGTAAAGGAGGTAAGATGCAAAGGGAGCTAAGAGTTCGAAGAGTGGTTAGGTGATATCACTACAACATTCTTAGCTTGTTGGTGGCATTCACTGTTCACCTTGCTGAATTTGGATGTATATTAGTTTATTTCATCAGAGTATTGATTTTGCAAACATGTTTGGTTCTGAAACTGTTTAGGTGGAAAAACTAATACCTGATTCCAACTTGCATGTTCTTCCTTTAGCATTTTTCATGGTGTTAGAGACATTTTATACCTCACTGTTGGAGTGACTATGGAAATTCAATCAGGGTTGCAGTGGAGGTATAGAAAAGTAGTGTAGTATATTTGCTCTGAGGCAAAATTATACTCATATTTTTCCCATTGTCCACAATGAAAGGGAAGATGTTTCCATCTGTAGATTCCAAAATGAGGTGCATTTCACTGGTGATCCACACTGGGTGATAAGCCATAAAATTTCCAGTCACATACAGTACATATCTCAGTCAGTGGCAGATTAGTCATTTGGCCAACAGGGCCCATGCCCAGGGGCCCCAGCTAATTGGGTGTCCCCATGCCCTGACCCATTCCATCCACCCACCCAGCAATCCTGTTGGGGAGTGGGGTCAGAGTGTGGGGGCCTGCCCCACTCTGCCCACCTGGTGCTCCTGCCGGGCAAGCCCCCACGTCCCGACCCCGCACCTCAGCAGGAGCGCCGGGGGAGGTAGGGGCAGGGAGGGACTGCAGGCGGAAGGGGTGTGGAGGGGCCACCACTTGCTCTGGCCCAGGGCCCCACAAAACCATAATCCGCCTCTGATCCCAGTGTCTAAAACTGGCACTAAACTGCTAACAGTTACAGACTTAGGGGGAAAATCATGCCCTGGAAATAGAAAAAAAAAAAGTTGCGATTATTTGAGTACCATTAGAGTTCAAGGGACCTGATTTTCCCCTCACTGTAATCTGTGAGAAAGCATCAACTCCACTGACTTCTGTGGAGTTACTCCTGCTTTTCACTAATTTACTGTGAAAGAAGAGTTTGGCAAGCAGGACTCTTTATTCTCTAATTCCTACCATAGGATTGGATTTAACCACTGTATGTTAATGGAAACTCTGGCAGGATCTTATGATGTCAGTAACAGTCCACTTTAGCACCATCTCTGCTTATTAGTGTGAATCTGAGCACTGTAGTGTATATACTTTGGGTTGTGTGACAGAATGTACCCCTCTGTCCACACCCTACACACTATTGTAATAATCTTTGTAGAATGTCTTCCTTCATAGAATATCAGGGTTGGAAGGAACCTCAGGAGGTCATCTGTGGCCTTGTGAAATATCAGTTGAAAATTCAATTTGTTGGTCATTATTGTCCTGGTATAATGAGGGGCCACATAGTATGTGAAATTCCCTAGTATGGTGTTACTAGCACATGTTTGCCACCCTCAGTTTGGAACCTGTCTGTCTTAAACAAAGGCATGTGAGCTTTGCTTGATTTATATTTAAGCAATAAAGAGGGTCATCTCCCTCCCTACATCATTCACGATACCTGAAATGACAAAAGGAAGCATTCACTGGATTTTGAGACATGGGGTCCTCAACTAAGAAGTTTGGTCAGTAGGATTGCTAAAAGCATGTGATAAAACTTTGATAAGTTAGGCACCAGTAGTATTTTATGTTTATTTTTCTTGCAACCATTTCTGACTTTTATACCTCATTACTTGAATGCACTGAAATTCTCTTTGTAGTTAATAAACTTGTTCTATTGTTTTATCTAATCCTATATGTTTAAATTGAAATGTCTGGGAAATGCCATTTGGGGTGGCAAGTTGTACAAATTGTTTCTATTAAAGAAATAACAGACTTTATATAAACTTGTATTGTCCAGGAGAGGGCTGTGCAGTACAGGACATACATTTCTGGGGGGAAATCTAAGATTGGGAGTGCATTGGGGTCACCCTGCAGTACAACCAAGGCTAGCGAGAGCCAGAGAGTGTAATCCAAGTATGGCTGGCAGACTGCAGTTACACACAAACACTCAGGGTGTGGCTTGCCCATTGGAAAACTGTTTGTGAGCAGCCATGTGGGAACTCCTTCAGCACAGCATTGTAAGGCACCCAAGGCTGTAAAGCAGGTGTGACACAGCTGCTCATTAGTCTGGATTGGATCATGGTATGATACTGGGAAAATTTCATAAACTCCATTTTACATCCCTAGCTTCCATTTTAAAATAAGCATGAATCATTTCACCACTGAAAAATTGCAGGATGTATATTAATTGGATGCTATGGAGCACATGATCACTACAAGTTGAATGAGGTATGGCCACAAAGTATCTATGGGCTGAGCATGCCCAATTGAAAGTTAAAATGGTAAACAACTAAAGGTTACCATAGGCCTAAAGATTACTTAGGGTCACATAGCAGAAGCTCCCCTGAACGCGCCGCTGCTCTGCTTCTCCCCCTGTCCCTCCCAGGCTTGCCACGTGCGAAACCACTATTTCGCGCAGCAAGGCTGGGAGGGAGGAGAAGCCGAGCGGTGGGCGCTCGGGGGAGGTGGTGGTGGTGGAGCGGAGGTGAGCTGGAGCGGGGAGTGGTTCCTCTACCCCCCCGTTACTTCCTGCACCCCCCACCCTAGCTCACCTCTGCTCCACCTGCTCCCCTGAATGCGCCGCTGCTCCGCTTCTCCGCCCTCCCTTGCCTGAGAGGGAGGGGGAGAAGCGGAGCGGCGGCACACCTGGGGGAGCAGGCGGAGCAGAGGTGAGCTAGGGTGGGAGGTCACAGGGGGCCTGCAGGAAGCAATGGGGGGGGGGAAGAAATGCGGCACGCCAGGGGAGGAGGCGGTGCTGGGGATTTGGGGAAGGGGGTTGGAAGGGGTGGAGTTGGAGTGGGGCCAGGGGCAGAGGGGCACGAAAAGAAAGGGGAGGCGGCAAAAATCCTAGCGCCGGCCCTGGTTATATGTATATATTTTTTATTATTTTTGTTCACATTTTCAAGGTGAAGTTTGCAACCATGAAGGCTAGAAATATATTCGTCTTTAAAATGAAAGGTTAGGTTTTGGAACATAATTTGGAAGCAATGGTAGGTGAATGGTAGATGTTGTATCAAATAGCATAGGTCCAGAATTGCAGAATGCGTGAATAGAACAGTGTATGAATAATTAAAAGGGAATATGATAGATTAAGAGAACAAGGTATTTACAGCAGTATTAATCTCCATACTTAGCACTTTTGCAGCTTTCAGAGGTTAGAGAATTATTGGTACTCTGGTTCTACTAATCTTTTAACAAAGAAATAAAGTAGCCTGGGGATTTCTATGTCAAAGTGCGAGAGGATGTAAAATCAGGTACATGATGAAGTGTAGTTAGGTATTCACAAGATCAGTCCCACAGGTTCCTGAGAAAATGTAACCAAATATTAAAGAGCGTTAAATCTTATATTAGCTCTCTTAGGTCCGACTCAGCCTATTTAAATTGCTTTTATTAAAATGTGTGATTGTCTGTGAAAATGTTACAGATAATCATAGCATCTGGGTGTAACTTTTTTCATGGATGAAATGTTCCATTTCTAAAGCTTCGTGCTGGAAAAAATATACATTGAGAAGTCTGACTTTTAAACTTAACGTAAATTAAATATAAAAACCCCCAAACTCACAGTTTCAAATAAGGTAAGGCACATTTTTAAGGATTGTAAATTCTACTTTGGAGTGTCAAGAAGCTAGAAAAATGATCAAACTTGAACATATTTTGCTTAATCTGCTGTCATTTAAACCAGTAAAAATCAAAACCAAAACCAAAACAAAAAGCAATATTTAGGGTTGGATTGCAGTCAGTCCTGGGGGGAAAAAATTGCCTACCATCCCAGTTCTTGTCCTCTCCATGTCTTGCAGAAGAGAACAAGAAACCCTGGGTCAGATCGTGCAGACCTTACTCATGGTGGTGAGCCCTGACTCACATAAGTAGTCCCATTGGCTCTTATTCTGCAAACATAATAAGTAAGGTAAGGTTGTGCATAAGTGTGCGCTAGATCAGGACCATTGACTTCAATGGGACTACTTACAGTGAGTAAGTGCTCACTAGCTTCAGCAGGGGTTGCACAATCAGGTAATGCATAATCATTTAGAAAAATCCAACCTTCTTGTGTGTTCTAGGCTTTGATTTTCACTAATGAATTATTGAAGTTGTTCATGCGCGCAACTTTTTGCAGGGCTGGGGCTTAACGCAACTTCTCCCCTCCCTCACCCATAATGAAAATTTTTAATAACAAGTCTTATGACAAATACATTCAAAATGTACAACAAGATAGCAGAATTACAGGGAAAAGGGCATGTTTAATTATCCATTTCTGTGTGCATTGGTATTGCAGAAAGCAAGCAAGCCAGCCAAGCAAGAAATCATTAAATCTGATTGTAAATGATCTTTCAAGTAATTCAGAGAAATTAAAAAAAAATTTTAGACTCCTCACATCAGAAGAATAACAAATTCAAGATTACAGCAGATATGCCTCTGCATTTTATTCTTTAGCAAGACTGACTTAGTAATAGATATAGAGGAATAATATAGCCATATCTGCATATCAAGTGACTTTGCTAATGAAATGATGAGGTCCAACACAGTAGCTGTACAATATTTAATTTCTGCCTGTCAGAGGGACTTCTCACTGATAAAAGCACTTCTATATTTTGGAGTCAGTTAGAGACAAAGTAATAATTGAACTAACCTTTCCTATTAAGAGAGCTTTCTTTTTTCCGCTGACCAAAAAGTTACGCAACAAAAGTATTATGAAAATTATGAGAGAAGTTTGGGAAAAAATTGCCCTGATAAATAACTGAATGTATACTGTATCCAAACTTCAGATTACACATTAAGAACTCTTTGGAAATAGTGAAAATTCAAACCTCTTGGTTTTCTGCTTCATTTTATTTTAAGTGACAGTTAATAATTTATACCTAAAAGGATTAATTAGAATTGAGCTTAGTTTTCTGACCGCTGAATTTAGCTCCTTATGTTTATGGACTGGCAAGGCTTACCTCGTTGTGGCTCTCTCTCTCCCTCAGTGACTTTGTTATATTTCACTGTCTTGTACATTTTCCCGTTTAGGCAGCCATGTGGAGAGTTTTAAGATTTTAATGGTAGATACTAAAGTCTGGGGTGGAGCCCTGCCGATGGCAGAAAATATTAAACTGAACTGGTCTTGCCTACTGCAGTTGGATCCTAAGATCGGACTGCTGCGGAGAAGAGATGTTTAAAAATCACAGATATGACCCCAAAAAGCTTTTTGCTGACATTCCACAGGCTTTACAGCTCTTGCTGACAGGGAGGTGCAGCAGCAGGTTTCAATCTTACGTTAGTCTCTGATTTTTTGAATTCTTGTAAAGAATAAAATAAACAATTATGATATAATTCATTTTTATTCGTAGGCACTTCTATGGTGCTCATAACTGGTGTCTGAGCACCTCACAAACATTAATGAATGAAGACATACTAAACCTCTGAGATAAGGAAGTATTACAACTGTTTTACAGAAGGAGACACTGAGGCACAGAGACTAAGGCCCCCCATTTTCTAGAGCTACCTAGGATTTTGAATACCTCAATTTTTGGATGCCCAGTTTGACACACTTTGATTTCAGAGGTGCCAAACACTCACAGCTGCCAAGGACTTCAGTTGTTGCTAGAGGTGCTCATCACCTCTGAAAATCAAGCTCCAGGTGTCTAAAGTAGGATATCTAAAGTTGTAAGATGCATTTGAAAGTTTGAGACTTACCCAAGATCATGCAGAAATTTTGTAGCAAAGAAGGGTCAGAACTCAGAACTCAAGTCCCAGTCCTGTGCCTCAACTCCAACACAATCCTTTATTCCTTAGTGAATAAAAGTGCAATGTGATTCTAGCTGCTGAAGGAGTCAAGGATCCGAATATATAATTAGTCAAATATATCTAACAAGGGCCCTCTGAGCAGTGATATAGATAGAAAATGGAAATTGATGCACACACTGGTTAATCTAGTCCCCTCCCGACACTATAATTATAGGCAGAGTTTTCCAGTGCTGCTTGAGCATCTAAATTCCCAAAGCAGCTTTGAAAATTTCAGCCATATTCTCTCAAAGTATACATATACAAGTGTGTTAAGAGTCCCGCTAAAAGCATCTGCTTGTTGTAATAAGACATTTTAGCTTTAGAAAACAAACTACATTGTAGCATACATGTGTGCCTGGCTCCAGTCATGCCTGTAAGCAGTGCTTTAAGAGGCAATAGTCTCTGCCAGATTCATTGTTTATAACATCATCAGAGAAAAGAAGAACTTGGCTGACAATGTCATCTGCTCCACTTCTTTATCAAACCTGACATGCTATGGCAAAATTCCGGCCAAAACCATCAGGATGATCAGAGAGCGCTTGGGACAATGAACAGCTCCTCAGCCAGTTAGTGAGTTAAAAGTGGCAGACAAGGGTAGATGATAGGTAGACAGTTCTATATAGATGAGAGCAGATGGAAGTTACCAATATCATCCCAATTGCACTGCTAATTCATCAAGATGACGACATTCTGCCAACACAGCAAATTTGGACAATAAAATGGTTGAAACTGAATGCAGACTTTCATACCAAGCAGCTGTCTATCCTTTCACACAAACGAGGGAAGTGAGACGCACGTGAGGAAAATTCCAAATAAACTCTCCACTAGATATATTTAAGCTTTAAAATGAAACAGTTTTTTTAAAAGATACTAGTCTGACACTGGTGCAATGTCATGACAAATCCAGTAGGCAGCTTCCAAGAAGAAAGGAAAGCATGGTCTGTGCTCTGATGAGCTCACATCTAAAACCAGGGTTAAACCTTGGTTCTATTGAAGTTATTGGACCTGGTTTTCATCCAGATAGAGGGCAGGGGACAGGTGTAGAACATGTAACTAGAGTGCTTACGGTGGTGATTGGACATGCCTTGGTAATATAAGATTAGGTTAGCACAATATGTATATTTTTTTAAAATTAGGATATCTATATTACCACCCACGCTGGGAAGAACTGTATCAATAGAAGGAGGGAGTTCCTCTGTGCCTTCACTGAGCAAAGAAGTGGGACTTTGGGGCATTTTAAGTGATCTTTCCACTTCCTGAATACTAGAGCTGTTGAGGAGCCTGCCTAGCTTCTGGTGTAAGTTAGAGCAGTTTAACGTCTTCTCAGCTTCTCATGGTCTCCTGTAATCATATCCTTTCCCTTGGCCTCCTCTTACAAGCCTCTGAATCCTCAGTAGAGGAGCATGTTGAGGGCCACTCCAACACCATTATGTGAAGGGAGCTCTGTTATATCCTTTATTTCACCAGAATAGTAAAAAAGTCGTCCCTGTGCTACTGAGAATTGACTGAGTTGTGTTATACAAGGCCCTCTTAAGGCTTGTGTTGGCTGAAATAAAATACCACGCGTTAATATAACTTAAAATGGTTCCTTGCCCTCCATCAATGAAGAACCAAAATTCTTTCAGAGATCATCATGGCATCCCTTGCATTGAATTAACACAGGGTATTTACACTGCTACACTTTAGCTCTGTTTTCAGGGAGAATGCATGTAGCTGGACTGACACAGAAAATACAATTATAGATTAGTTAATGGGGGGGGATATCTACTTTAGTGTTTTATTTCACAATAGCCATTGTGGGAGTACATAATCAATGATCCATGTAAAAAGCAAATGATTTGTTTCCCTATAGTGCCCTTTCTTCCTAACATTTGCTCTTTGGTCATGCACTCTATCCTATGGATGGATTTGAACATATTGGGAATGGCATGTTTTACCATTAACCTTGTGTGTTCATGCTGTGTGCCAATTTTCTACATCCTGACTACACTGAAATTGGAAGTGGGAGGCGGGGTGATGGAAAGTTTCTGTTGTTTTATAAATCAGAAGGGGCTACTGAATAGCTTGCCGGCTGAGTGAAACAGCAAGGAAGACTTTAGTCTGTGAGGGCTTTTGATCAGGCTAAAGGATTTTTTTAGCTGCAGGGAACTTCACAAACAGAGTCAGACACCAGGAACCCTTGCCTGGAGGAGGTCTTTGCATTGAAGGTACAGGCATTTAACTATACACTGAGTTGAAACAAGTTACTTAATTAGGTCCTCAACAGCAGGTGTTACTGGAGTGTATAGATGTAAGACAGAGGAATTTTTTGGATTATTCAACCCTCTCATCTGGCTTGGTGTTACTTTAACCTTCATTACATGTGTTTTATGCATAATACATTTTTTCATATCATGCCATCTCTAAAACACTATTATTGTTAGAATGCAGCACCAATTCAGTTGCAAGGGGAAAATACCAGAGCTACTTGTAGGCCATGAAACAACAGAGGGAAGGGGGAGGAGACCACAAGAAAGTTCTGCTTAGTGTTCTACTGATAGCTAAAATGTTAATCAAGAGCCAAATGTGGAGTGCGTGTCATGAGATTACAACAGCAACTTTAGTAGTTTACACTTCTGGGGTGAAACCCTAGCCCTGTTGAAATCCATAGTAACCCCCTCCTGCAATTAACATTATTATTTATTTGTATTACCATAGCATTTAGGAGCCATACTCATGGACCAGGACCTAGTATTGTGCTAAGTGCCATACAAACCCAGAAATAAAGACTGTTCCTGCCCCAAGGAGCCTGCTTAGATTGTAAACTTCTTGGGGCAGGGGCCATCAGTGGGGCTGATTTCATGCTAGGAGCCCAACCCAAGGTGATTAGGTAGGTTGGCTGTACAATAGAATGATTGCTGTTCTTCTCCATGAACTGCCAGAACCTACCTGTAATGGAAACATTGGGTGTTGCAATTGTTGTTGCATGCCTACTATGTATTATGCATCACACAAGTATTATTGCAGTATTGCCAATCCCAAGCATTCAAATGTCACAAGTCAAGCCCCCAAAATGATGGGACTGGTTTAAAGATCCTGATATATAAAGAATATATTTTGGATTTGTTTTATTTGCCTCCTGTGTTCTGAGTCTTATGGGTGCACTCAGATCACATTTTCAAGCTTTTCTACAAAAGCATGAGTTCTAGAAACTTCTTATATTAAATGGAAGCTGGGATTCTCACATGAATTCAGGAGCTTGGGTTTTAAGAAAACACAGCAAATATCTTGAGATTCACAATTAAAGTCACTTATTAGTTACTTCAGTCATAAAAAACAAAAGCAACAATCAAAAATCAATGACACCATAATTCAAACCATAGAAGTTACTGAATAGAGTAAATTCTCTCCTACGTGATGGTGTTCACTGTAATGAATCCAAAGTCAATCCAGCACTGGCTTGGGGCTGATTCTACCCCTTGACATGAGCAAATATAATGGTATATATAGGTCCTTCCCCTTATGCAGGACAGAACCTGCACTCAGTCTTTGGAAAAAACAAGATAGTTGGTTCATATTTGTGTTATAAACCATACAGATCATGCATCTGATCAAAGGAAGCTGTGTGAGGCATTGTGGGATAGATGCAACAATTCACAGGCCCGGTAACACCTGAAACTAATGATAGATATCAACATGCTGCACTCTGTGCATCAGAAGTCAGATGGCTAGTAGTGATACCCAGTTGTGGTGTAGGTCACAATAGCACATTTCTATAGTGTAGCTACAACCCTAAAATACATGACTTTTCTCTGCTAGCTGCTTCCCAATTCTGCTGGTTTCTCTTGCTTCATGCTCTCTGGTGATAGGCTCCTTGACTGGCTTCACAATATGACGACTTTGCCAAGCTAATATCATCCTGTGGAGATGTCAGCTCTGCCAAACCCAAAAGTACAGAAGTTTAGGTTCGTCCACCAGATCAACCCCATGTCTGTAATATACCAGATTTTTCTTAACCAACTTACTCCACCTGTATGGATAATTCAGCCAATTGTAGTCCATCAAAACACCAGCACTTTTTTGCAGAAATAAAAAACAGTTCTTTAAGGCTGGCTCAGCTGCTTAGCACCTAGAGCTCTTTAGTACAACTGTGCTCAGTTTCTAATCCACTGGACAGTGAGAGTACATTTAATTGATTAAATAACAGTATTGATGAGCTGCAAAAGGAGCCCACCCCAGTCTTCTTTGGCTAGAAGAATGGTGGCCATGACACAGGACTTCTGTCAAGATGAATTTAAACTGGAATAGGTGAAGAGAAGAGCTTCTAGGATGATCAGGAGACTGGAGGGCCTATCTTAGGAGAGGAGACAGGCAGAGTTTGTTTAGTCTAGCAAAAATAAGGCTAAGAGAGGATATGATTGCTTTCGATAAATACATCTGGGGTGTCTTGGGGGACACCACTCACCCCTGATCAGGTGCCTCCTCCTAGTCATTTTAGGACTTAGCTCTTGAGGTGAATATCCCTGTACACTGTTTGGACATGATCACTCTGTCTCTCAGGTCTGCAGCCCTTCTCTCAGCCCTAGGAATTGCAGTGTCCTCTTTATGACTCAGCCGTCTGGCTAGGTCACTCAATGTTCTCCCCCCCCTTCTGGGGTAGCAAAGTCTTTTCTCCCTAACAGTTCTAGACAGTCTTCCCTTCCACTCGCTTGCTGTCACTCTATCAGTAGCTGATAGGGGAACCTGGGCCTGCCCTCTACTTCAGGTTCTAGTCCAGGAACCCTCAGCTCAGCAGTTCTGGGCTTTCCTCACTCAGCTCTCACTAATTCTTCCCTGAACTGCTTCCTACTATACCTAATTATTACCCTTTTCTCTCTAGGTGTACCAGCTCAAAAACCCTCTTTCCCAAGGAGTGATTGTAGCTTGTTTTGCTGCAACTTTCCACAACAACCCCTGTTTATTACTTACTAGCTGGCTTTATACGGGCCGCACCTGTTCTTGCACAGCTGAGCCTGTTTTCAATTAGTTACCTGCTCCCTGGCTCCTCCTCCAGGGGCACCCTGTGGAGTTAATTGGCCTGCCTGGCTATCTTAACTCCTTCCAATCCTGTATGGGGTGACCATCCCATTACCAGGGGGGAAATATCAGGGAGATTGAAGAGCTATTTAAGCTGAAGGACAATGCTAGCACAAGAACACCTGGATATAAACTGGCCATGAATAAATTCAGGCTGGAAATGAGTTTGTTTTTAAGAGAACTGGACAAATTTGTAAGTGCAGTTGTATGATAGGTTTGCTTGTGATGGGAGGAGGCAGGACTCAACAGCCATGTGGTTCACTTCTGGTTTTTGTCTTATCTTCCTAAAGGTCATGAAAGGGTCAGGAAGGAATTCACTCTCCCACCCCCCAATGTGTTCCAGGTGTGCTTTTTAAAAAATAAAAATCACCTTCTTCTGAAGCATCAAAGATGGCCATGACTAGAGATGGGATATCAGATGGGGAGGCAAGGTCTCTGAAGTGGTACCGAAAATTCTCTCTCTCAGGTGCTTGGCTAGCTGGTTCTTGATTGTATGCTCAGGGTTGACCTGATTGCCCTATTTGGGGTCAAGAAGGAATTTCCCCCCCAGGACAGAGACCTTGGGTTTGTTTGCCTTCCTGTACAGCATATGTGTGCAAGCCACTAGCCAGGATTATCAGGATATATTTCACTGTGACATTATCCAGGGCATAATCAGGATTACTGAACAGTTGTGTCCCTTTAATTCTCCAACCTCGGATGCCTTTTAAACTGCTTTTACACTCCTGGCCTGCTCACACAAAGTCTTTAGCATGTAAATTACTCCCAACTATACTGCATGAGTGCTCAGCTAGCCATCCATGAATTACATTGTAGAGTGATACCAGAAAATTCCCAATCCCAGACTTATCCCCAGAAATGTGCATCTTGTATTGCCCAACTCTTTCCTTCTGGCCAATACAAGCTCACAGAAAGGCCACCATTTCATTAATAGAAAATGAGATACACAAACCCTGTCATCTCAAATGAAGTCCCCAGACACACAGGTTTAGATAAAAGAAGTTTATTAACTACAGAAAGATTTTAAGTGATTACAAGCAATGAGGCATAAAAATCAAAATTGGTTACAAAGAAATAAAAGGTAAAATGCAGACTAATACCTAATTTATCAAGCTAAGTGAATTCAAAGCAAAGCTTTAGAAGTCTTACTGGCTGAACTCCTTTCAGACAGGATCACCCCTCAGTTCAAAATTGTTTCTTTGTTCCTCAGGCATCATGGTTGCTGTGGATAGAGAGAAAGGAGGAATATTTTGAGGCCTCTGTCCTCCTTTCTTATAGCTCGCTTTTTCTTTGAAAATCACCTCCAGCTGAGGTTCAGGTGACAGCCAGTCTGTTTACATGGGAATCCACAGCTGTTCTATTCCCCAGATGTAAATATCTCATTCACGTCCTTCTTCCTGCCAAAGAATGGCTGCTTAATCAGGTGATAGTCCATTTGATTATGTTGACACCTGGTTGAGGTGCTGGCTGGCCTTTTGTCTTTGGGGAACTCGTCTGAAACTGTTTTCCCAGACTGGGAACATTTCTTATATAATAGAATTTTATAACTTTACATACAATGTTGCCATACATGTTTTACCAGGATAATAATTTTCAGCAGATTATGAGTTTTTAAATGATACTTCACAAGGCATACTTTGTACAAAAATGTATCATAGTCTTGTAAAAAGAATGCTACATAAGGGTACCAACTCTCACGCTCACGTAATCGTTTCCCTGCCACTTCAGGATTCTCAGGCACTGGTGCACCTTGGTCCCTTGTATTCTCTGCCTGTGGGCTGTAGTACTTTGGTCTCATATACAGGATGTCGATGTCAGACTGGATGATATAGTGGTCCTTCTGGCCTTAAACTCTATGACTAGGATTGTGATTCAAAGAGGTGTGGATGCAAAGTTTAGAAAACTGAAAGTTCCTCAGGGCTTTGTCAGGCACATGCAGGAGCAACAGTAATTTTGAGCACATCAGCTTTTAAGCATGATAGTACAACATGAATGTCTGGATAGATGGATGACATTAAAATCATTTCTACACTGGTAGATTAATCTTCTATTTTTTTTAACTCTTTCATTACTAATAATACCATAGATTTTTACTGAATGATTTTTTAATAATGTAACTATTTTCCAACTTTTTATGCTGCTTGCTTTTTTGCATTGCACTCTTCTTAGACAATGAAAATAGACAAATGAGTATCATATCTGTCCCTAGTCAGTTTCACTTCAGTTTCTTATGTACTAGCACAATGTTGGGAAGTCTTAGTTGTAAACTGCAGAATACTGGTTACATATCAATCAAACACTGAGTTATCAGTAATTACTCTGTTTGTTAATCCTAAACAGCACATTAGAGCAGTGGTTCCCAAACTTGTTCCGCTGCTTGTGCAGGGAAAGCCCCTGGCGGGCCGGGTTGGTTTGTGTACCTGCCGCATCCTCAGGTTCGGCCGGTCGCGGCTCCCAGTGGCCGTGGTTCGCTGCTCCAGGCCAATGGGAGCTGCTGGAAGTGGCGCGAGCCGAGGGATGTACTGATCGGGTGAACCTGCGGACGCAGCAGGTACACAAACCGGCCCGGCCCGCCAGGGGCTTTCCCTGCACAAGCGGCGGAACAAGTTTGGGAACCACTGCATTAGAGGGTTGGAATGTCTCTCTGATGCAGAGGGAATTAGGGGCTTGGACAGAAATTTCCTGAAGGGAAAATTTTATGAATAATGAAGCTTGGGGAGAAAGCTTAGGTTGCATTCTTTAAGCAGAGCACGATGGGAACTTCATCTTCTTCAGCTGTGTCTATGCTAGAATTTTCCCCTAAAATTTTGTACCCTCGCCATCACCAGTTCAGCTATACTGGGGGTAACAACAGCAGGAGGCGCTAACATAGACAAGGCTCTGGTTAGCCTCCTGTGTTTTAAACACCATGTCATCTAACCCTAATAGGAACTAAGGAGTAAGAAAACCAACTCCTGTAGCACTTCCAAACTGGTAGTAGCTATGGTGGATGATTTTATATTAAAGCATCCTAGTTTGAAAGGGTATTTTATAGGCTTTAAAATCATAAAGAGCATGAGGATCAGTCTTGCAGATCTGGGGGTATTGATAAGCATTGCCTGCTCCTCTGTGTTGCTGTGTGGGCCTCATCCCTCTGGTAGCATGGCTCATGCAGTAGCTGTGTTAGACTCAGGTGTCTGTGGCTGCCAGTCTTGTGTTTAGGCCACTGGATTTTGCTGCTGCCCCTATGGTCTCAGATACACAAGAGGTACTTCTTCCTCCTTAGTGGCTGGGAGAAAGGAAGAGCTGCTGAGAGGGGGCTGGGAGAAAGGGTGTTGGTGCGGATCAGAGAGAGGCAGTGTCCAGGATAACGTATTGAAGATTAGATGCCCACGATGTGTTAGAATTATATTAAGCTGCCAGGCTGTCCCACTTCCCAGGTCATTTGAATAATACTGCTTAAAATTGAATTTAATATCTATAATTGTATCAGCCCTGAGCAAGGGGGCCAACACAGAGGAATAATGCACAAGCAACCGATATAAACTGATTTTTACTGTGCCATATTCCTTTTACTCAGCCTGTTTGTGTGACCCTGTATGAAGATAATGCAAATATGATTCAATTTTCTGGAAAAAAAATCTGACCTAGGCTCTGACTGCTATACACAGTGTGTGTGAATAGTCAGACTTGATTAGCTTCAATATGGATGAAGCCTGAGCAATCTATATGAATGCAGTTGTTCAGTCTTTATAAGACATATATATTTGGTTATGTATTTTAGAGACTCGGGATAACTTATCTTCTGTTTGGGATGCCCTGAAGAAGGTTACCAAAATGTGTTTTAAAGAATCCATTTGACACAATTGCTATAGTACACTTATAATCAAACTTGTTCAGAGAAAGCTTAAGCTAGCATTTTTCATGCCAGATCCTCTGCAGACTTCATCAGATGTTCAGTACACAGTCTTTTCTTTTTACTATCTTTGGTGTCAACTAAATAGTTCCAGACTATGAAAATTGCATATACTATTGCCAATTGTTCTCAAACCAGCAGAGCTTCCAACACCCGGAGGGTGATGCAGCTGCATTCTCCAGGAACCACCCCTTAGGAAATTCATACTCCAAACTAATCAAACAAGAGAATGTTAAGGGCTATATTGTAGTATCTAGTCACAATTCTTGTTAGAGACTGGTAAAGAATCATACCATAAAGAGTTCTAAGGGAAGCCCAAAGGAGCATAGTCTCTCCCTCAGCTCATACTGTACCATGTCCTTCCTTCCACAGGTTCAGCTACCTCTGAAGGCTAGTGCAGGGAAGGAGAGGAGCTGTGGTCCTGCCTCCACCCTACCATGCTTCTTTCCAGTGACTTGAATGACATTGGGGTGCAAGAATGCAGCAGGTCCTATGCTACCCAAAGTGTACACAGGCTGCTGATGTCCCTGGCCCTTGCACAAAAGCTACAGTGGAGGCATGGCTGCTTGCATCATTCCTACCCTTTACTCCTGTTAGTATATTCTATATGATCAGATACTATATCTCAAATAATAGAACACCATGCCATCTTTTCTGAAGCCTTAGATACATACATAGTAATGTCTAGTATTCTGTCTGAGAGAGATAAGGTGAGGTAATATCTTGTATTGGATCAACTTCTGTTAGTGGAATGTCTAAGCTAAATACATGTCGGGACAGATTGCTAAGCATAATGGGTTCATACATGCTGTAGAACAGTGCTTCTCAAAGCCGGTCCGCCACTTGTTCTGGGTAAGCCCCCTGGTGGGCCGGGCCGGTTTGTTTACCTGCCGTGTCCGCAGGTTTGGCCGATCGCGACTCCCACTGGCCGCGGTTCGCCATCCCAGGCCAATGGGGGCTGCGGGAAGTGGCGCGGGCCAAGGGATGCGCTGGCCACCCTTCCTGTAGCCCCCATTGGCCTGGAGTGGTGAACTGCGGCCAGTGGGAGCCGCGATCGGCTGAACCTGTGGATGCGGCAGGTAAACAAACTGGCCCGGACTGCCAAGGGCTTTCCCTGAACAAGCGGTGGCCCGACTTTGAGAAGCACTGTTGTAGGAGACCACTTAAAATGAAGTGATCAGTTGAGGGTTAGTTGTTTATTATAAGGGGTTCACACACGCTGTAGGAGACCACTTAAAATGAAGTGGTCAATTAAGAGTTACAGGGCAGTAGGAAGAGTTACCAATTATTGTAATGAGCCATAAAACCAATGTCTTCATTAGGTCCATGGTTTTTGGTGTCTAGCAAAGTTATAAATTTAAGTTGAAAATGAGGACTGAGAGGTCAGATATGGAGTGAATGCTTTGTGAAAAGTGTGCACCTATGGGTGATAATTTTTTTTGTCTTTTACCATTTTTCACTCACATAGTTATTGTTGGGGCATTTGATTCAGTGGATAAGGTACACCACATGTTGTGATAGGCATGTGTAGGACCCATGAATCTTGAAAGGTGTGTTGTGAGGGATCTTGATTTGTGGAGGTATGTCTGCAGGTTTTGCATCTGTTGTTCTGGAAGGGTCTGATGCCGCTTTGAGTCCTGATCTATGGGGAGCTTGCATCTTATGATGACCTTGGCAAGGTGGAGGGGTTGAAGGCCAGAATAGGGGGGTTGGGAAAGATTTATTTCATGATGTGGTTCCCATCAACTATGGGTTATGGTTGTTTAATGATACCCCATAGGGATTCCAGGGTGGAATGGCAGGTGACAACTAGCGGTGTGCGGTCAATGTGTATGTTTTTTTTTTCTGTATTGAAGCAGGTTCTCCCAGGATATCTGGACACCCTATTCCATGATGCAATCTACTTCTCTGGTGGCATGTCCTTGTTTAGTGAAGGCAGTTTTAAGCATGTTAAAATGTGAATCCCTGACTTTCTCTTCAGAGCAAATTCTGTGGTATCTGAGTACTTGACTGTAGATAACAGTTTATTTGGTATGTCTGGAGTGGTTGCTTGATCTGTGGAGGTAAGTGTGGTGAGCCATGGATTTCTTGTATATAGTCATTGTTCCAGGCACCCAGGAAGTTGATGTCGGTGTGGAAGTGTTCTAGAGAAAAGTTGATAGATGAGTGGTGGTTGTTGAAGTTGTGGTGGAAATTTATGAGGGAGTTTAGGTCGTCTGTCCAGAGGATAAAAATATCATCAGTATATCTCAGGTATATTGTTGATTTCATGGTGCATTTTTCTAGAAATTCTTCTCTGAGGTGGTCCATGAAGGGGTTGGCATACTGTGGAACCATCCTAATACACATGGTTTGGGCAAAGTATTTATTGTGTAATATGAAGTTGTTGTGGGTGAGGATGACACGGATGAGTTTGACAATATGCTTAGGGTGGATTTCCAAGCATTTTACATTATCTTGCAGGTATTTGAGGAAGGCATGATGCCTTCAGAGTGAGGAATATTGGTGTATAGGGAGGTGACATCCATGGTGTTCTGGGGGAGGCTGTTAATGTTGTATAGTTTCTAGAGGAAGTCAGTAATGTCTTGGAGAAAACTGGCTCTTTATGTGGAGAGGGTTTTCAGGATAGTTTCTATGAGTCTTGATATTCCTTCAGAAAGAGAGATGTGGCCAGATATGCTGTGTCTGCCTAGGTTCCCTTGTTTGTGTATCTTAGGAAGCATGAAGGGTGGTCCCTTGCAGCCCACAGATTGGCTGGTACCAGTACTTAAACCAGGAAGCCATGATGGGAAGCTGTCTGAACACCAACGCAGACTACCTGCCTGCGTCTGCTTTAGACCCTGCTCATGACAGACCCTAGATTCTTGCTTCTGACCCTGGTTTGTCCTTGACTTTGCTCTTTGATGGCTTTCTGTAACTTGGAGCCTGACCCTAGTCTCCTGGTTACCTGACCCTGTCTGCCTCCTGACACCTGATTCTCGGTTTGCCCTCTGGCCTATATCGGACTCTGACCTTCCAGTACCTGATTTAGCATGACTCCCTACTCCTGTTCTGACCACTAGGTCTGACCACCATTGTCCTGGTTGTGACAGTTATCATGATTAAGGACTATGATGGTACCCCCTTTGTGTGCTAATTTATTGCTATCTGGTTGTTGGATTTCAGAGACTGTATAGCTGTCCTCTCAGTGGTGGATGTAATATTTGTTGATGATTTCCACAATCTGTATGCCACACAGAGTCCATGAAATAAACTTACATGTAAAGTACACAGTAAACCATACTTACACAACATTATAAATGTTAAGTATACAATATAGAGTAATAGTAAAAACTTGCTTGAATATATAGGCAACCTGAATTTGCAACTGGTTGCTTACTACTGTGACAAAGTTCCTCCTCTGTCTTGGTGGGTCAAGTGCTTATTGGCGGATTTTCTTGCCTCAGAGATTCACCATGTGGGTTGGGGAACAGCCCAGAGACCTTCCCCTCTGGAAGAACCCACAGTCCAGGTCAATTGGGAGGTTTGGGGGGAACCCGGGCCCGCCCTCTACTCCGGGTTCCAGCCCAGGGCCCTGTGGACTGCAGCTGTCTATAGTGCCTCCTGTAACAGCTGCATGACAACTACAACTCCCTGGGCTACTTCCCCATGGCCTCCTCCAAACACCTTCCTTATTCTCACCACAGGACCTTCCTCCGGGTGTCTGATAACGCTTGTGCTCCTCAGTCCTCCAGCAGCACTCACTCTCAGCTCCTTGCGCCTCTTGCTCTCAGCTCCTCACACTCACACCACAAACTGAAGTGAGCTCCTTTTAAAACCCAGGTGCTCTGATTAGCCTGCCTTAATTGATTCTAGCAGCTTCTTCTTAATTGGCTCCAGGTGTCCTAATTAGCCTGTCTGCCTTAACTGGTTCTAGCAAGTTCCTGATTACTCTAGTGCAGCCCCTTCTCTGGTCACTCAGGGAACAGAAAACTACTCATCCGTGACCAGTATATTTGCCCTCTACCAGACTCCTGTACCCCACTGGTCTGTCACACTACTTAATTGCCTCCACCTATAAATTGCTTTTAAGGCAAGCTGTACTACTGGTAGAAAGGAAATTACATGAATGCTGACAAACCATTCAGATACATCATTGGAAGAGATAAGAATTTATATTAAAAAGTCAGAGTCAATAAAGAGACATTGGATCAGTGAGAGAGAAATTAGTGAAAGAGAATGAAAACTTCTTTGAGAAGTGTCTCTGTGGGTGCTCCACTTCAGATGAATGTGCGTCCCTGTACCTTTGATTGGAGAATTTCAACTGCAGTGCTTGTCTGGGTTGCGCATGTGTGATCCCTGTCTCGTGCCATTGGTGGCGACTCTCTAGCATGCGTGACCAGGCCCCCCAGTTCCTTCTCAACCATCCTTGGCCTGATACAGAGCTCCTAGGAGTGTGAAAACTGATAGCTTTATTTAGTGCTTAAAATATTTTTTTAGAGTAGTCTTAGTATACTAGTTTGATTTACTTACCCTTTTCTTTACTCATTAATTTTTTTGTTAAAAAAAATCCATATATTTTCCTGCCCCTTAGAATAGTTCATGTTCACCCTGAGGGATGAATTGCCAGAATTGGAGCCATGCCCAGTTCACTGGGCTTCAAGTGCTGCTTTTCCAGCACTGATCCCAGTATCGGATGGACACTCTCAATGTGTCCGATGCTTAGGAGAGACACATAGCCCACAAAAGTGCTCTTACTGCAGGAACTTAAAGGTTCATGCCAGGAAGTATAGAGACCTGCATCTCAAACTTATACTTATGGAGATCCTGGCCAACAGACCCTCTCTGGTCAACGATCTCCAGAGACTTCACCCTTTTCACAAAGGAAGGTTCATTCCTCCAAAAAGGTAGCGAGGAAAAGAGCGTCAACTTCCCCACTTAAAGAGCTATTGAAAAAGAAACAGTCTCTTGCTCATTCTATTTTGTTGGTACCGACTGCACTGTGGCTGAGTACATACAGGGCACTGGGATCTTCTGGTACCATGTGTACTGTGAAAACTAATGATCCCAAGTGGGCAGGCTTGGAGTCAAGAGGCAATCAGAAGCCCACTTCCTCTGCTACGGCACCAATGAAGCCACCTAAAGAGGTGCTCCCTGCAGGATCTGGCACCACCGCCTGCTCCAATAGTGCAGAGCACTCAGATGTTGGCACCAATGCCTGCAACTGCAACAGCATCGTCAGCACCGACCTCTTTGGCGCCGAAACCATCGGTACCATACCATTTCCTGCAACACAAAGATCTACTTGTTTCATCGATGCTGGAATCATCACTCTTTGGTACCAACGAATCTCCAGTACGCACAGTACCGTGTCAACCTGCTTAACCTCTGCCTCCTCCGTTTTCTAGCGAGGATGAAGATAATGAGGAGACGGGTGTTTTTTCATCACACCACTCCTCTCCTATCTAAACTACTGCAACCTTAGGCCCACCCATACAGCCTAAATTTCATCCAGAATTAACATCCAGACCCGATATGGCCACCCATGGATTCCACCACCTATGCCATTTCCCATGCAGTGGCCCCATTTGGACGCCCGGCCAGCATATAGGAGACAATTCCTCAGGCCCCTGAGCTCCTATAGGAAGAGGATTAGATCTCCCCCACCACCATCAATGGCTGCACCATCAGAGCCCCCAGAGGAAAGCTTTGAGGAACAGGAGGAGGCCCTGGAACAGGAAATGACACCACTAGCCAACATTTCCTCCTCTTCCCGAGATGAGGCTTTAATGCCTCCACAACCCACAGCTGCTGATGACTTCAAACATTTCCAGGAGCTCTTCAAAAAGAATCGCAGATTCGCTATAGATCCCCGTAGAGGAGGTCCCAGAGTCCGAACATAAATTACTGGACATTCTACAAACTTCAGCATCATCAAAAATAGTGCTTCTGATAAACGATCAGTCAAAAACATATGGCAGACCACGGCAACAACACTGCCCACTTGCAAGAGAGGAAATAAAAAAAGGATAGACTCTTTATAAAAAGAAGAACAGGAGTACTTGTGGCACCTTAGAGACTCCTGTTCTTCTTTTTGCGGATACAGACTAACACGGCTGCTACTCTGAGACTCTTTATATTCTCACTACACAACAAACTCTTTAGTTGTTGACGCCATCAATCAGCACAGTAGACAACACCAATTGAAAAGGAGTAGAAACGATTAGATCTTTTTGGCTGCAAGGCCTACTCATCGGCCACTTTGCAATTTTGAGCAGGAACGAGACTATAAGGGTAATGACGGACAACATTGCCTGCATGTTCTATATAAACTCGCAGGAGGTGCAAGATCACACTCCCTATGCACTGAAGCCATGACGCTATTGAACTGGTGTACCCGGCATAATGTCAGCATATCGTACCTCCCAGGTTGTCAAAACACTACAGCGGATAATCTGAGTAGAAAATTTTCTCAGGATCAGGAGTGGGAACTAAACAACATGGTCCTACAGAACATATTCAAACACTGGAGTCACCCATCCATTGACCTATTTGTGACATCCCAGAATTGCAAACGCTTGCAATTCTGTTCGAGAGCAGTGCTGGGGCCCCAATCCTTGGGAGATGCCTGCCTTCTCAAATGGGATGCACCTCTGCTATACACATTTCCCCTAATCCCATCTTTTGAGGGCTATACACAAAATATGAACTGACAAGGCCAAAGTCATCTTGGTGGCCCCCACATGACCCAGACAAACTTGGTACTCGTATCTGTTGCGGATGGTGGTACACACAATGTGCACTCTTCCACTTCTGCTGAACCTTTTATTACAGAATGCCGGATAGCTCTACCACCTGAACCTGGAGAGGCTTCACCTAAGAGCATAGCTCCTACATGGTTCCATCAGGACAAACTAACCTGCTCGGAACAGGTGAAGGACATCTTACTAAACAGAAGAAGGACAACCAGCGTAATACTTATCTGCATAAATGGAAGAGATTCAACATATGCAGTCAAAATAAACAAACGAGAGACATTTCCGCCCCCTTACCTATGGCACTGGAATAAATATTGGGGCTAAAGACATCTGGACTATCCCTTAGCTTAATCAAAGTACATCTTGGGATTATTACCCCTTTCCACCACAAGGCTGATGAGACATCGATATTTGCCCATCCAATCACCAAACATTTCCTTAAGGGTATCAGAAACGTTTACCCTGAAATATGCATACCTACACCTCCTTGGGACTAGAACTTAGTACTGGGCTGCCTCACTGGGCCCCCATTTGAACCCTTAGCAACGTGGTCTCTGACATATCTGTCAATGAAGGTGGTGTTCTTAGTAGCTATCACATTAGCCTGCCGGGTAGGCGAGTTAGGGGCTCTAATGGCACACCCACCTTACACCATCTTTTTCAAGGACAAGGTCACCCTAAGACCCGACCCAAAATTTCTACCTAAAGTACCTTCTTCTTTCCACCTAAGCCAGCCAATCCTTCTTCCCTAAACCTTGAATACACAGGACTCAGTACTACATTCTCTAGATGTCAAGTGCACCTTAGCATTCTACCTTGACCGAACTAAGCCCTTCATAAAATCATTGAGGCTTTTTATTTCCACTGTGGAATGCTCTAAGGTTCTGCTATTTCCAAACAGAGAAATGGATTTCCAGGTGCATCCAACTCTGCTACCAACAGAAGGATCTGCAACCTCCACTGGGGATCTGAACTAACTCTAACAGATCCCTATCAAATTCAGTAGCCTTCCTAAACAATGTACCAATCATGGACATATGTAGAGCATCCACTTGGGCATCCACACACACATTCACAAAACATTATGCAATCGAACAGGGTTCAGGATCGGACGCACTGCAAGATCTTACAGTGTTATCATCAATTACTTGTGAAACTCCAAGTCCCTTCCATCCAATGAGAGGCATTGCTTGACAGTCATCTGAAGTGGAGATTCCACAGGGACACTCCTCGAAGAAGAAGAAGAGAAGGTTATTCACCCTGTGCAGTAACTGAGGTTCTTCAAGATGGGTGTCCCTGTTGGTGGTCCATTACCCACTCTCCTCCACTCTATTTCCAAGTTCAATTTTTGGACTCTACAGCTGAGAAGGAACTGAGGGGTCTGGTCGTGCATGCTAGATAGTTGCTGCCAGTGGCGTGAGACGGGGAGAGCGCATGCATGACCCAGACGAGCACTGCTGCTGAAATTCTCCAATCAAAGGCGCAGGGACACACGTTCACCTGAATTGGAGCACCCACAGGGACATCCATCTGGAAGAACCTCAGTTACCGCACAGGATGAGTAACCTTCTCTTATTACAGAATATACTTATGGTTAATGTACAAGACAGTAGTAAAAACTGTATGGTATTATTTGAGAAAAAGCACGTGATTGAGTAATTAAAGACTGCATCATAATGTATACACTCAGGGGCTGTATGCAAGCAGAAATTTGGCCTCTTCTAACTTTTGGGAGCTTAACTATGCTATCTTATAATGGCTCAACTTATTTTTTATGGAATGTGTGTTATTAATACTGTTCATAAATGCAGCAGTTATGAAGATAGTTTTGGGTGAATGCTTTTTCCAGGCTTGCTGATGTCATGCTGCATCTGTTTCAGCCAGACGCCACATTTAAGGAACTGCTAAGACTATTAAAAAACAACAAAAAACCCACAACAAAACAAAATAAAAAAATCTCCAAATGAACATTGATTACCAACAGACTAAATTCCGGAACAGATTGGAGGCCAATGGAGTACGGATAGTGCAGTCACATCCAACTGTAACAGTTGTGCAATAAAGAGGGATGTGTTAAAATGATATTTGGCCATGAACACAAGCTGCAGCAGCCAAGACAACCAACTGAGTCTTTTATATTTGTTTTGAGGCTCACCCCAGTTCCCAGCACTCTAGGCCACTTCTCAGAAGAAAGGCTACTCTGGCTCTCCTAAATTCAATCTAGTGTAAAAATATCTTTTAGATGATTGCAATGTCCTTTACTGACCCTCATTCTTACCAATAGGTCTCAGTGCCAGTATCTTAATTTTTCATTTTATGCTGCTTGCTTTAACATTGTGTTCCTTGGCACAACTCCATTTCTACACTACTCAGCTATTAAAATGTCTGCTCTTCACTGCATTTAGTTTCTGAACTGATCAGTCTGTGGAGGGTAATTTAGGAGAATAAGAACATGCCACATTTCGGGGCAAAAAAGATCAGCTGATTTGGTAATATACAAGCCTGTCCTTCAGAGATTTTGAACTCAACCTGTCATAATACATGTTAATTTTGTAATTAGTACATAATGTGAACAGGAAGAGTGACTTGATATGCTGCACATAGGAGATGAATACACCAGGGGCATTTATATGGAAATGACTGCTGTACCAGGAACACCCAGAGGTGAGATGTTTGTCAAAGTGAACACAGCACAATAATACTTTTCCTGCTTAAATGTTGTTACAGGTCTGCAGGGCAAAATAATTTGAATGTGTAATCATATTAGTTTTCAATAAAATTTAAAATGAGCAAAAGAAAATTAACCCATTCAGAGGAGGACATCCACACATCATATCCTCACAACCAGAGGTGAATACTTTTAGACTTGCCATTAAGCACCGACCCTATTGGCAACCATAAAGAAAGTGTTAGTAATCTATTTTAGAATATTGTTCTTTCACTGTAAGAAAGCGGGGTGGGGATATTCTCTGTCATTGCATTATTGTTCTAGGAGTCATTGTGGTATGTGTTGTGATTCACTGGATAGTATTGCTGAGGAAAATTTCTAAAAAGCACTCTAGCAGAGGCTAGGAGAATTACCCTAAAGTTGACAATACAGGCAGACTTCCAATCCTTTCTTTGAGTCCTTGCAGTTCATTATTTAAGGCAAGGGCAGTAATAATAAAAAAAATGAGCATAGAAGTATGGGAGCTACCTAGATAATTTCCTTAAATAGAGACTACAAAGAAATCAGGGCCAGACTTCTTGGCTCTTGACAACTTATTAATTTATTTTTCCTGTTTTATTCCCCCCATATTTCTTCCCGGTAAAGGCAAACCAGTAAAATACAGTATTCTACATTAACCAGAATAAAATGGCTTCTCTAGAAGATCTCATTGTGATGCGGAAATTTCTTCTGTTTGGTATTTATTTCTCTCCAAAAGTTTATATTGTAGAGCAAATATAAAAGCCATGCTGATTAATCTGTTTTGGTACTTTGTGTTTATTACATACACAGATTAACTTTAAGAGCAGGGGTTGGCAATGTTTGGCATGCGGATTGCCAGGGTAAGCACCCTGGTGGGCCGGGCCAGTTTATTTACCTGCTGACGCGGCAGGTTCGGCTGATCGCGGACCCCACTGGCCGCGGTTCACCATCCTGGGCCAATGGGGGCGGCGAGATGCCACAGCCAGCACATCGCTTGCCCGCGCCGCTTCCCGCTGCCCTCATTGGCCTGGGACGGTGAACCGCGGCCAGTGGGGTCCGCGATCGGCCGAACCTGTCACGTCAGCAGGTAAATAAACTGGCCCGGCCCGCCAGGGTGCTTACCCTGGTGAGCCGCGTGCCAAACGTTGCTGACCCCTGTTTTAGAGCTTGTTTCATGCAGTCTGACTATGGGGAAAGAACAGGTAACATACAGATCCAAATGTATTAGTCTTTCAGATTTGTAACATTTGCAAAAAATGATGACGCATTTTTCAGCAAAAAAAGATACTGGATAATAGGCTCCGTGTCTCAAAGGATGAGTGAAGGGACACAGAGGCCTTGGCTACACTTACCCGGTAGTTCGGCGGCGAGCGATCGAACTTCTGGGTTCGACTTATCGCGTCTAGTCTGGACGCGATAAGTCGAACCCGGAAGTGCTCGCCGTCGACTGCGGTACTCCAGCTCGGCGAGAGGAGTACCGTGGAGTCGACGGGGGAGCCTGCCTGCCGAGTGTGGACCAAGGTAAGTTCGAACTAAGGTACTTCGAACTTCAGCTACGTTATTCACGTAGCTGAAGTTCCGTACCTTAGTTCGAATTAGGGGGTTAGTGTAGACCTGGCCAGAGAGATTTAATTCTGGGTTTCTTATTGGGTCACATCTCAAGTAGGAAGATGTTTTGTGTCTCACAAACATTATAGTCTGATAGCTGGTAAGAGGCCTATGCATTTGCTGGTCTTAGTCTAGTTTCTAGTGGTCAAGCAGTTTTTGATGTGGACACTTGACCACCAGGAACTGGACTAAGACCACCAAACTCTTAACACTCATCAGTATTTCTGCCTGTATTTCTAAATGCCTGCTACTGTGGCATCCAAGTGAGATGTTGGCAGTTTCCATCAAAAGACCACATGGCCACTGAACTTTCCTTTCACTTAAAGATGATTCTCCATGTCAAAGTAGAGGTACGTCGTTAGGGCAACTTAGGTGAGTTTGCACTCCTGTTTCTTAGGCCTGGTCCACACTAACCCCCCACTTCGGACTAAGGTACGCAAATTCAGCTACATTAATAACGTAGCTGAATTCGAAGTACCTTAGTCCGAACTTACCGCGGGTCCAGACGCGGCAGGGAGGCTCCCCCGTCGATGCCGCGTACTCCTCTCGCTGAGCTGGAGTACCGGCGTCGATTACAAGCACTTCCGGGATCGATCCCAGAAGATCGATCGCGTACATCCGGACCAGGAAGTAAGTATAGACGCACCCTTAGGCTGTAGCCGGATTGTGGATAAATGGATGATTTTGGTATTCAGACTGTTACTCTAGCACCAGTACTAACATTTTATAAGTAAAAGGGGCCCAACTCTGTCCAAGACTGAATTAAATACTGAACTTTATATAATTTTAAGTGATCTGTTTGTGTATTTATGCCATGCTCATTATTGTTGTATATAAATGGTAATAACATGCTACCTGGCAATCTAGAAATATCTCCACTCACCTACAGGACAATTCTTCTAAACTTAAATATCCAGGAATAACCTAACAGAACATTGCTGCATATGTCATTGACTTATAATCAGTGGTGGTATTGGGCCTTTCTAACCTATATAGCCACAAAGGCTTTTGATTTCCAAAGTGCCCCACACCACACTTTTACCCTCTATCATTTAACAATAAGAATAATTAATCATTGGAACAATTTATCAAGGGTCATGGTGGAATGTCCATCACTGACAGTTTTTAAAACAAGGGTGGATGTTTTTCTGAAGACATGCTCTGGGAATTATTTTGGGGAAGTTCTGTGGCCTGTGTTATATAGGAGGTCAGGTTAGATGACCACAATGGTACCTTCTGGCTTTGGAACCTATGAATCTATCCAAACCATCATCTGGATGCTCTACCCTATCCTGTCTAATTCAGCTCCAGAGAGCCATAGAAGAGAGAGAATTATTTAACTGGCCTTCACACAACTGGAAAATTGTGCTTCAGTTTCCCTTATGGGCTTCCCTGTCCACATGAGGAGAGTGTGCGTGATCACTAAAGGTTTTGGTCTCCCATAAATAGGTGTGTGTGTGTGTGTGTGTAAAACAGCTACATCCTGCTATAGAGCTGGTGTTACAAGAAGGCAGGAGGGAGATCAGGAACCAGCTAGGGGGAGGTAGGTGGGGAGATCATGAAGGACTCACAAAACCTAGATCCAGTTCTGCTTTTACCATTATTTATGTAATCTACACTTATAAAGTATGGCTTTCATGGCTTTCATGGCTGGACCACATAGAGGTTTATATGAGTCCACGCATCACAGTTATGAGACTTGTCCCATCGACCTGCAGCCCAGGGTTGACATTTCCTTTGGCCTTATTTACTCTCTCTCAGAACTGGAACTCCAGATGCTCTGGGAATATTTCCATGAAAATTTAAAGCCTTTGCTCAGCTGTTTTTTTTCTAAACTGGATCTTCGTGGAGCTTACAATCTGGTTCATACCAGAGAAGGTGGGGAGTGGAAAATGGTGCTCCCTTCGATACAGGCATTTTGAGTACTTAATTATACCATTTGAGCTATGTAATGCCCCAGTTATATTTCACCATTTGTGAATGACATTTTCCAGGACATGCTGGACTGATTTGTTATTTATTTAGATTATATTCTTGTCTTCTTTGAAAATCAGAAGCTATATGAGTAACACGTTCACCTTACCCTTGACAGACTCTGCCAGAATCACCTTTATGCCAAACCAGAGAAATGTGAATTCAATAAGGACACTGTTGAGTTCCTTAGCTATATCATTGCCTAATAATGGACCCACAGAAAGTGTCTGCCATCACTGAGTGGAGCACCCAAAAGATATAAAGGGATTGAGTGGTTTCTCGGATTTGCCCATTTTTATCAGCGCTTCATTAAAGGATTATCCCAGCTGGTAGGACTGATAACTGTGCTCCTTCAAAAATGGGTTTGCCTTGTCTGGTTGGTGGAGGTACAAACTGGCTTTGATCAGCTAAAGAAAGCTTTCCCTGCAGATGTGCATCCAGATGCTACCAAACCGTTTACATTGGAAGCAGATGCCTCAAATTTCGCAATCAGGGCCATACTTTCATAGAATGCAGGCCCCTGTAACCAAGTCCACCCACACCTCCATCCGACACTGCCCAATGAATGCCAATTACAGTTTCCACCCTTGTCTCCATTTGGGTGCACCAGCAGGCTCGCAAGTTCCTGCTGTGACAGACCTCATTACCCCCCTTCACCAAGCTCTCCAGAAACTTATGGAGCATCTCATCTGGAAGCTGTCAAGGAAATGTATTAACGCCATGCTGACTAAGACCGCCAAGTTGCACTGACACTAAAGTCTGGCTGTCTGCTAAACATCTCAAGTCCTCCCATCAATCTGCCAAATTAGAGCACCAATACTTGGGAACATTAGAGATTGCTGAGCAAGTCAAACTAGTAGCATTCCAAATCCAGCTTTCTGAATCCCTGAAAGTCCATATAGTTTTTCATGTGTCCCGCCTGAATCCCTACATGGAAAATCCCTTTTGGGATCACTCTGGCTCCACTGCCCCTCTCCTGTGGAAAAATACAAAGTCTGAGGAATCCTGATTTTAAGTGACTCCAAGGTCATCTTTACTACCTGATGGACTGGGAGGGTTACAGCCTGGAAGAACAGTCTTGGGAACCAGAAAGGAACATCCATACTCCAGAGCTCATATATGCTTTTCACCAGAACCCAGAAAAAACGCCCTAAAGTCCCAAGAAGGTGCCCTCGGGGGGCAAGTGGTACTGTCAGGAAGCCAGCTGCAGCAGGGTCAGTCTCCTAGCCACACACTGGGCACAGCTAACCCTGGCAGGGATTGCCTGATTGACTGCAATCATTGATTGATGGGGGGCAGAGCTAAGTTACTGTTTGGACCCAGCAGTGACCAGGGTTTGCTGGCTGCACAATACTTTCCATATCACAGCTGTGCTTCATCCTGCTTCCTGCACCTGCTCTTGCTCCCATCCAACCCATGCCTGCTTGCTCCTGAGCAGTCTGCTCTTGTGTTCATTTCAGTTCTTTCCCTTCCCCATCCTTGACATCCCTGGCTCTGCTTCCCAACCATGTCTCTGACTTACCTCTGGCTATGGCATTCAGCTTCTGATCCTTGGCTCTGACCCCCAGATCTGCTTCTTGATCAGGCCTTCAGCTCACCCCCTGGCTATGGCATTTGTTTTTTGATCCCTGGCTCTGATCCTTTGATCTGCTCTCAGCTATGCCTTTGGGTGTTCTTTGGCCTTGATTCTTGAATCTGGCTCGGCTCAGCTTTAACCATCAGGGTTTGGCCACCCCAATGGCTCCAACCATTAGGTCTGACCACCCACGTCTCAGTCGTGATCATGACAGACAGTTTGGAGCTACCTTTAATGGAGGTATGTCCAGAAGCTGGGCCTTTTTATAACTTAGGCTACATCTACACAACAGCCCAGATCGATGCTCTGAGATCGATCCACCGGCGGTCAATTTAGCGGGTCTAGTGAAGACCCATCAGATAGACAGCAGATTGCTCTCTAGTCGACCCCTGTACTCTACCCCCAATGAGAAGAGTAAGGTAAGTCAATGGGAGTTTCTCCCATCGACCCCCCATGGTGTAGACCCCGCGGTAACTCGGGCTATGGTACATCGACGCCAGCTACGTTATTCACGTAGCTGGAGTTGCGTAACATAAGTTGACTTACCGCAGTAGTGTAGACATAGCCAAGGAAAGTGGTGGCAATTTTGACTTTCAGTCCCACATTCCTATAGGGATTGTAGTTGAGCAACTGTGTGGTCCCTTTGTTGCAAGTTGTTTTGTTCATTTAAGATTAGTCAAATTAAAGAATGGGGTTTTAATAAGAAATTGTTTGTATATTAGATGGCAGTAATAAGTTCCCTGTTTGGTTTGCAGGTTACTTCTGAATACAGAGGAAGATTTCAATTCTTTTGGTATGGGTAATTTCTTCCAATGGGCCAATCAGCTCTTCTTCGTATCTGGGGTAAAAGGGGATTTGAATTTGACAAACCTATATATTGTTAATTGGTTTCTGTTCTAAATCCAACAAACACAATCATGTAAAATGGTGATTATCTATCTCAAAATATAATATGAAATGCCAAAGGATCTGGATCTGATAATTGAAAATGTACCTCAGTTACCATATGTAAAGTGTCAGGAATTTGTTTGGATAGGTCACTTTATTGCCAAATACCCATAGATTAACGAGATGTCCAACAAAGTCTTTTAGGCAATAAAAAAGGTTAAAGAAAGCTAAATGTGACAAAGAACCATATTAGCCCCATTGGATTTTAGTGTAGCCCCCATTGGATTTTAGTGTAGCCGCCCCCTTGATTGTTTGGGAGCTTCAAAGAAGCAGCCCCCACAGAGACAGGAAGTGAAACTGATACTACCTGCCTCACCTGTACTTGAGGGATACACACCAGCCCCTGGGAACAGGGTCAGAGCCTGATTGGCATGCCTGGGTAACCAATAGCAGGCCCTGGAGATCCTGTACATGGCTGGATCATGTGAGCTGAGCCTGGCAGGGACTGTGTAATCATGGCAAGAGCTGACCGCAGGGAGTCAGTTTAGAGGAGCTAGAGGAGAAGGTCTCTCAGAGTGGCTCTGTGCAATAGAAGGGGAGATGGACATTTTGACTCTCCCTGTCAGAGGGCCTGAGACCAACCCAGAATCTCTAGTTTCACAACAAAAAGGCAGAACCTCAAGATGCTGCAGCACCCATAAGGACTAAAAGCCACCTTAGCCAGGTAGGCAACCCCTGCATCAGATGCCAGGAATAGAAAGGGCTTGAGGCTGCTTGGGACTCCATGCAGTTGAAAGGTGGGGAGCTGTTGAACTCTGAGCAAGGGCTACCAGACATTCACATCAAAATCCAGTCACATCATGAGATAAAGTTGTAGGGAGATCTTAGGTTAGGGTAAGGTTTTTTCCCCTCATTCTATTGATTTAGTTTGTGGGCTTTTAGTTGTTGTGGGATTGGCTGAGGCCTCATTTATTTAACTTTCTTAATGCCTTTGTCTGATCCCTTCCCTTTCTTTTAATTTACCTCATATCCCTTCCAGCAACAAAATGCTGTGAAGTGTAATATCCAAGAAGTCATAGGGTTTGTTACTGATTTATGCACCTGGCCATTAGGTGGATGCACTGACCACTAAGAACTGAGGCCCATTGGACCTAAGGGGAGGAGGGACACATAATGGAAAATTAATCTACTGATTAAATAATATTTTTAAATTTACTGTAACAAATGGGTGGCTCACTGTATAATCTATAAATTCATGTTAATTGGTGGACGGGCCACAATGAAGCTACATAGTTTATAGTAACCAGTTTGAAAAAAAACAACCCTATGTTGTCTATAAAGGACTAACAAACTTATAAACACAAATATATCAACAGTGTAATTGTTATACAAACTGAGGCCCTGATCTTTCAAAAACAACTATATGCCCATGCAGAGCCAAAATAAAGCTATTGGAGTTCTCTAAGGGTGCAGAGATCTGCCCATGCAGGGCCCAACTGACTTTAGTAGACTTCTGTATGAGTGTGAGGGTCTGCCTGTTATGGTTCTCTTTGGAGGATTGTGCTATGATACAGCAGCATGAAGTAATCGTAAATCTATCCTGAAAACTATTTCTGGTAAGCTAAAGCAACCTATCAGTTAAACTGCTATCAGTTAAATCTGATAGGTCAGATTATTTAAAAAAACAATAACAAAACCTCAAGGTGTGGGAATTAGGCTATAGATCAGGTCAAGTAGATTGTCCGCAATGAGTTTCAGAAGTCACCATAAAAGACACCAAGTCTGTGAAAACCTTCTTAGTTTATTCTCTTATAATGTCACTTCTCAGAAGCCAATGGCTTAGTAAAATATCAGCCCACTCATCTAGTGAAGGAAGATATACAATTGTATATCTCAGCATAATATGTTTTATTGTAATTAGTCCAGTACCTACTGGAATCAGTGGACACAACACCGAACCTGGTAATGCAATTTAAGGTTTAGTAATCCTGTTTCATGTTAAGGAACTGGGACCAGGAAAAAGTTCAATCTGTTATCATCATTCCTATTACAATTAACAGAATAGTTTGTGTGTCAGTGATATATATTTTGAACTTGGGGTTAGGAGACACAAATTCAGGTAAAATCTCAGTGTTAATGTGACAGTTTTCCAATCTTTGTTTCACCAATGTCCTAAAGTTTAAATTGTATTCTTAAGACCAAATCACTTGAAGCAGTAGTGGTTTATAATCATTATACTTAAGCCAAGGCTTTATGAGAGTGATCCATCCCCTATCTCTATCTATCCTAAGTATATGGTAGAATATACTTATAAACATTCTTTTAAATTGCATACAAATAATGATGTCATGAAAAAATATTGAATCTACAGTGTGTAACTGCAAGAGTAAGACATAATGAGCATAACGAGTACTGATCTAGATTTTTACATTTTGAAAAATAGATAAATAAAATATCTGAAACACTGAGGTATTAAAATTGCCGTTTTTTTTCATCTAAAATTTTCAAAGATGTTTTATTTTTTCTAGCACACAGACATTTCATTTTGTGTGCACACCACACAAAATGATCCTGTAGACTACAACAGCATCTATTTATTCCATAATCCATGAACTACGAAAGATGGACATTGTTTCAAGACAACAGACCTGGAGCTGATTATTGGCTATCTGATAAATATCTACATTTTCTTTTATGCACTAAATATTCAAAATATGTATTTAGTAGGGCTGTCGATTAATTTCAGTTAATTCATGTGATTAACTCAAAATATTAATCATGATTTAAAACATTAATCAAGATTAATCACAATTTTAATCGCACTGTTAAACAATAGAATGCAAACTGAAAATTATTAAATATTTTTGGATCTTTTTCTACATTTTCAAATATATTGATTTCAATTACAACAAAGAATACAAAGTGTACAGTGCTCACTAAATATCAAATAGTTGCATTGTAAAAATGATAAAAGAAATAGTATTTTTCAGCTCATCTAATACAAATACTGTAGCGCAATCTCTTTATCGTGAAAATGCAACTTACAAATGTAGATTTTTTTTGTTACATAACTGCACTCAAAAACAAAACAATGCAAAACATTAGAGCCTACAAGTCCACTCAGTCCTACTTCTTGTTCAGCCAATCACTAGGACAAACAACTTTGTTTACATTTATGGGAGATACTGCTGCCCATTTCTTATTTATATTGTCATCAGAAAGTGAGAACAGGCATCCACATGGGACTTTTCTAGTCGGCATTGCAAGGTATTTACATGCCAGATATGCTAAACATTTGTATGCCCCTTCATACTTCAGCTACCCAGTCCGGAGGACATTCTTCCATGTTGATGACGCTCATTAAAAAAATAATGCATTTATTAAATTTGTGACTGAACTCCTTGGGGGAGAATTTTATGTCCCTGGCTCTGTTTCACCTGCATTCTGCCATATATTTCATGTTATAGTAGGCTCGGATGATGACTCAGCACATGTTCATTTTAAGAACACTTTCGCTGCAGATTTGACAAAACTCAAAGAAGGTACCAATGTGAGATTTCTAAAGATAGCTACAGCACTCGATGCAAGGTTTAAGAATCTGAAGTGCCTTCCAAAATCTGAGTGGGATGAGGTGTGGAGAAGTCTTAAAAGAGCAACACTCCGATACAGAAACTACAGAACTCGAACCACCAAAAAAGAAAATCAACCTTCTGCTGGTGGCATCTGACTCAGATTATGAAAATGAACATATTTCGGTCTGCACTGATTTGGATTGTTATTGAGCAGAACCTGTCATCAGCATGGACACGTCCTCTGGAATGGTGGATGAAGCATGACAGGACAAATGAATCTTTAGCGCATCTGACATGTAAATATCTTGCAATGTCGGCTGCAACAGTGCCATGTGAATGCCTGTTCTCACTTTCAGGTGACATTGTGAACAAGAAGCAGGCAGCATTATTTCCTGCAAATGTGAACAAACTTCTTTGTCTGAATGATTGGCTGAACAAGAAATAGGACTGAGTAGACTTGTAGGCCCTAAAGTTTTACATTGTTTTATTTTTGAATGCAGTTATCTTTTATACATAATTCTACATTTGTAAGTTCACCTTTCCTGATAAAGAGATTGCACTATAGTACTTGTATTCGGTGAATTGAAAAATACTATTTTCTTTTGTTTTTTAAAGTTCAAATATTTCTAATAAAAATAATAATATAAAGTGAGCACTGTGCACTTTGTATTCTGTGTTGTAATTGAAATCAATATATTTGAAAATATAGAAAACATCCAAAAATATTTTAAAAAATGGTATTCTATTAGTTTAACAGTGCGATTAATCAAAATTAATATTTTTAATCGCTTGACAGTCCTAGTATTTAGCCAACAGTTTGTAATGGATATCAGGTGTACTGTATTGGAATAAATATGTTCTTAAGTAATAGAGCTCCCACAATGGTGTTCCTATATATTTAGCTATTTACAGGATGCTACTTTGTGTACTGATTTTCCCTCTTGTTAATAAAGTGAGTGCAAGCATGGCTGTATGTGAGTGTCAGACCTGCCTACAATGGTTCCCAAAGGAAGCATAAGGTACAATTTGAATAAAATGTTCATAGGGGCATGTGTTAATTTGCACTTATTTTGAATACATAGACTATTAGTAAATGACTTTCATAAAATATTTTCACCTTTTCTGGGCAGATGGCATGCCTGTCCCATTTCCCTTCTCACATTGTCAGTCTGTTTTTCTTATTGCCCCTCTCTTTCTCTGGGGGCCTGAGCTGCTACTCTGCCTGTTTTGCTATCAATCTGTCTCATCCTTGAAGCTCTGTCTCTTTCTCCCGCTCTGTCTTTTTTTGTTCCTATTACTTTGAAATATCTTCTCCTATTGTATCCCTTCCTGCTCTGCTTTTCCCCATCTTGTGCCATTTCTAGTTCTATTGAATCTGGAAGAATCTGGAAGATTTAAAAATGTACTGATATTTTTTTCCTGTTGTTTCTCATACTGCTTTCTCAGACTCAAGACTCTTCTCTTCAAAAGCAGGACATGTAGCCCAGCAGCCCTTTTACTATGCAATTAGAATGCTAAAGATATTAAATAAGCCCATGGGAAGAAGGTGAAGGATTAAATTTTATGTAAAACACAACTCCAGAAAAAACTGATCTTCATTGTTCTTAACCTGTACCATTACTCATGTTTCTGTTACACCACCTGTATCTGTATTATTATTATTACTGCATTATATTATTTTAGTGGTATTGAAATATGTTACTTTAATCTCATATAATCATCTGGCCGGTGGAGGAGGGGCAGATCATGTTTATGGGTCATTATTCCTCTAAAGAATTCTATCCTTAAAAGAAAGTTGCCATAGAAGCTTCTTCCTTTGTTAGCTAGTTACCTTTCTGTGATGCGTTTCTGCTGCACTAAGAGGAGATTCTCTGTTGCTGAATTTTCACATTAATATGGGTTGTTTTCTTTCACATGACTAATAAGGTGTCTCTTTTAAAGTGGAAAAAGCCACAGGAACGTTTGCCCTTGAGACATATCAGTGAGGCTTTAGCTAATTATGATCAAGCAATTCTGACTTTGAAAGTGAGAGTTTTAAAAAACATTTTTTGATGAATATGAAACAACTGATAATCAATGCACTGGTATGTAAGACTCTGTGTCACTCAAACAGCAGCCAACCTGAAGTCTTAGTAGGAGTTACATACCATAGTTATACATAACAGATGTCACTGTAAAAGCATTATTTTTTAAAACCTTATTCCAGGCAGCATTGTTCTCACTTAATAAATGAAAAATTCAGGAATGCATTCCCCTTTCCCACCAACTCCCCCTTGGCACATACATATATCATGCTCAAACTCAGCAGCTGTCACTAGATTATTAACTGATATTCATTCTGAAATATTCCTCCTCCCATTCTCTACAGTGTACACACAGTCAAGTCTACCAGAATATCACACTGTTCTTGAAAGAGGAGCATAGTGACTTTTATAAAAATATTGTGTAAAAATGAAGGGAATTAAAATAATCTGTGGTTCAAAATAGTTTTCAATCAAATACACAGTCTAAAGTAAAATTTAGGGATGGAAGAAAGCCTAACAATCCATCTAGGTGCATCCACCCCTCTATCATGAGTTTGTATCTTTTACTGTTTTCCATCTAAGTGCTTATCTAATACTACTTGCAATACATTCATGATTGTGGCTTTTATTGCTGCCTTTGAGTAATTTCCGCACATCAATTACCCACTCTGAAAAGAGATTTCTCCATAACTTCCCCCGCTACCAATTCAATAGTTTTTGCGGTGTCCTCTTTCACTGTATCTCCAAGTAAACTGTGCACTGAGAAGTCATGCCGTCTCTTAACCTTCCTGTCTCCAGTTGAATGCGGTATAAGAATCTATATATAATAGAACATAGTGAGAATGAAGAGCAGTTGCTTAATTCATATCATTGTGGGTGACTTTTAGTCTGCTAGCTATTTCTAATTGATTTTCCAATGTGTGTTTGGAAGCCATATTTTCAGCCTATAAGATGAACAGCAGTTATACTGTTTGGAACTTGTCATTGAGCCCTAGACTTCACTTCAATATCTAACAAGCATAGGATACATACTCAATATTATTTATTGCCCGCATGTCTAAAATAGTTTAATCGTTTAAAAACTTGCTGCCACCTACAGTCAGTTATTATTCATTCAGAGAAAACACCTTCAACAATACAAATACAATAGAAGTCTGCATAGATCAGTAACTGAATCTTTGAGAAATTGTATTCTAGAAAAGTGCCAAATGACTCAGTAATGATTTCTTAACCCTATGAATCAGAAGTAGGCGTCAAGTTGTAAGAACCAACATTTCCTTGTTTATCTCTGAGCCGGTGCAACTTTTCTCTCTTCATAGCAAAGCAGGTATTTAACCCTTTTATTGCAACTGGACCATATGTACCTTGACAGCAGTTTTTCAGCAAGACATCAATTCATTACGTATGAAGGGCGAGGGCTGCTTTTTACTCTGCAGCATAACCTAAGCTAGGCTAGCCTGCCTCACCTGGGCGAGCAGCCCACATGGAGCTTTATAAGAGACTCCTGCCACAGTCCAGCAGGACTATGCAAGAATCATGCACCAGAGTTGCATCTCTCGAAGTAGTCTGGCCCAGCCACTCCTACATCTAGAGCCATGCTATTTCCTGAACATCTCAGATGTCACTTAAAAAAACCCACCTTGGTTGCAGAGAAAAGCTTGACAATGCAAACCATAAAAGCTCAAAAACCATAAGACAAATAAATATATTCAAAATGTATTCTTTTTTAGAATCTTATAATTTCTAAGCCAACCTCATGATTATTTGAGACCTGACTCGTGATTTTTGAATGTATGGGTTTGGCAATACCATAGTTACCTATCCCACAGGGAGTGGCAAGGCTTAATTAATGTTCTTAAATTACTTTGAGATCTTCAAGGGAAAACAAAATAAAAACAACAAAAATCAAGCAGGCAAGCAAACAAAAATGTATGCACGTGCAAATGTTATTATTTAAAGATTCATTTTAAATTGACTGGATATACAATCTTGTATATGGTCTATACTCTGATTGAATCTTTTACTCTGCATCTTTGAAAGAGTTTGCTTTCAGTTATTTTGTCATTTAATCCTGCAAATGTAATGTAATGTAATCACCAATAAATAAAATTTCAGTCCCTATTTATTTTCTTCTGATGCTTTCATATGCACAAACAAGAAAGATTAGGGTCAAATATGACTAGTTGACATGCATGGGATAAAACAATGGTTTAAAATGCTATTCAGTAGTAGAGCTAGGCTGCTTATATTTTTCATTATCTAGGTTCACTGAAATTCATTATTTGTACATGATTTGTACATGATTCCTTTCTGCAAATTGATTCAACTGTGACTCTGGACACAGCATGTAAATGACTCAAAATTTCCCTATCTATACTGTTATGTACAAAGGACTTGGAATAAGTGCAATTGAATTTACCACATATTTATGACAATAGGAAAAAATCTTTCTTCCAAATTCTATGATGTGTTGCAGTCCCTTTGCACTCGGGGCTGGCCTTAGAGGCAGGCAATCAGAGTGGCCACTTGGGGCACCAAATCTCTGCATTCAGGGGTGGTAAATCCTTGTTTCTTCTTTGAGTAGTGTCCCTAAGGGTGCGCCTGGGATCAGAGATCTTTGATAGCTGTGCCTATTGAGCCACACGTGTGCTCCTCCTCGTCTTGTGCCATGAGCAGCATCTATATAGAGCTGTGCAGTCCAACCGCCATGAGTTCCTTCTCAAATACTTCTGTCTGGGACGGAATGCTTAGCAGAGCCCTGCATACATATTTACTGCCCTTAATAATACTAGTGCTTTCGTTACTATTTCTTAGTAGATGTTTCTTTTAATTTTTTTCTTCCCTTTAAGCCCCGTCTTAAAAAACTGTCTTTGGCTGTTTCCTCCCCATTATTTTTAGATTAGAGTAGGTTTCCATTTCTATGCCTTTCACTACCTGGAAACTCTCCCTACCCAGGGCTATGCCCAGATCCCTGGGTTTAAACGATGCCTCTTCTGTGATGAGGCCAACTCTGTGTGCGACGGTGATTCATGGTGCATACACTCTTTGAGTCAGAGGCACATATCACAAAAGTGCACTCACTGCCTCAAAATGAAGGCCTTGTCCAGAAAGGACCATGAATTGAGGCTAAAACTTTTACTAATGGAGAGAGCTCACTGCGACCTGCCTCAGACCCTGTCGTGGTCACCACTGGTACGGTCATCGGCCAACCCCCACTCGCTCTGCACCACAAAAAGAAAATCTTCACTCTCCCACCAAGACATGAAGAGACAGGCTGCCAGCTCACCCACCAAGAAGTCACCTCGGAGAAGAGCATCTCCCTCAACATTCTCAGGGGTGAGACCTGGCTTTTTATGACCATCTGAAAACCTCTGGTACTGGCATTGTTGAGAGATCCAAGGACTCCTTGCACTTTCAGGACAAAGGGATTGCACTACAGTACTTGTATGAGGTGAATTGAAAAATACTATTTCTTCTGTTTATCATTTTTACAGTGCAAATATTTGTAATAAAAATAATATGCACTTTGATTTCAATTACAACACAGAATACAAGATATATATGAAAATGTAGAAAAACATTCGAAATATTTAATACATTTCAATTGGTAGTCTCTTGCTTACCACTGCGATTAAAACTGCGATTATTTTTTTTGTTAATTGCGTGAGTTAACTGCGATTAATTGATAGCCCTAATAAAAATGTTTATTTTATATGAACTAGAATGCTTCTATTAATTATATAGAGTAAAATAATTTTATTACATGCTAGTTAAACTGAAATAACAGATTTTTATTTACACTTTAAAATTCAAACTCATCAACTCTTATGTACTATTTTCCACCAGTCACACATCCTCCAGTGTTGACAGCATTCTCTCTCATCTCCACAGTCTAGATCTTCTGTGTACTGATACAAAACAGCGCTTCTGCTTTTATGCTTTTCATTCCATCCAAATTGGTATCCAATTTGACTATATCATCTACAAAATCTCAGTCTTGCAGCTTATCTCTTGCCAAAAAAATACCAATGTCCTTGGCAACAGCCTTCGCTCTTCTCATCACAATGTCTACAACAGTGGAGAAGAAAAGTGGATATAACATGCTGCCTTGCCTTACGCCATAACAATAGTAAACCACTTCATGTGTTTGCTCTTTGTCCTGACACAGCACACAGACTTGTCATACAAAGCATTTACTAGCCACTTCCTAAGCATGTATATAAGCCAAATTATTTAAAGAAGACACTTCTTACCCCCCTGGTGATAGACAGCTCCTTATTTAAATAATTTATTCTCTGCACATTTTAGGAAGTGGTTAATAAATGCTAATGTCTAAACAGACACTACTGCTTATCTAATGCTAAAGAACTGCATTTTTACGAGCATCTGGATTGCTTCTCAAATACTTATTAAATGCATGGATCTTTGCCTTGAGTATGACTAGATTAGCATTCTAGACAATCTTGAGATCATCTCCTCCCTCCTTTGTATGCACAGAAGAGAAGGTACAACCTGCAATAATCAAGAATCTTGGTTTGTTACACACTGGTCCATCCAGATCCTGGTGAAAGTGGAAATGGCAGCAGAGTAGAATGCCCAGGAAATGTGGCTACCACTTCCACAGAAGATAGCTCTGTCACAACTAGAGCCATTTGCCATGGACTTTTGTCCCACGTATATTCCCACCAAGGCTTTCACAGCACAGTTATGTTTTCTTCTTTGCGTCTAGTGGCAGGCCTCCTGCTAACTGAATGTGTATGATATACCACTCCCTTCAGCAGAAATAATGTATGCGTAAATAATGCACTATAAGTTAAGTTTTCTAGAGACAGGAACATGGCATGTACAGTGGATGTTCCTTGGCTATTTGTAGTAGTGACCATGCCAAACATGCTTTGGTACCATATAGTAGTCTCATGGCACAAGTGCTGTAGAGGAGCTTGTGGTGGCTGTGCAGTAGAAGTTGATGTTACAATGTAACTTGGGGTCGGCAACCTTCGGCACGGGCCCATCAGGGTAATCTGCGGGCAGGCTGCGAGACACTGTGTTTACATTGACCATCTGCAGGCACGGCCCCTCGCAGCTCCTGATGGCCACGGTTCGCCATTCCCAGCCAATGGGAGCTGCGAGAAGCAACGGGCCTTTTCCTTATTTGTTTCTTGCTGTTCCCTCTTTCCTTTCAGACTGTTCCTCTCACAAATTTGGATTATTGTCATAGACCTTGTAGTCATTTAAGAATAACTAGACAGCAAGGGCCAGATTATATAGCCCTTACTTACCCATTGGCGTCAAAGGGACTACTAACATAAGTAAGTGCTGAACAGCCTGAGAAAGGGTTCCACAACTTAGCCCCAAACACTTGAAATGTGTTGTTACATATGAGTTTATTAGAGGTCCCAGAAAAAGATGATTTAAATTGAATACACACTTCTTGTTCCAAAAGAACATTTATATAGAAGGTTAACACTGTACAAAGAAAATACCGAAACATTTATTTTCAACATTTCTGCTATACAAAACTTAATAGTACAACATAATAAATTAAGCTTGCTAGGAAAAAAAAGGGAAAAATTATAGATATCTTTCCATTTAATAACTGGTGCTCTAGGGTAGATTCAGTGGTGGACATGCAGTTACACCAATAATCTATTTCAATACTTTTATGATGAATCTTAGATTAATCTCACTCTTCCTCACTTCATTTCACAAAAACTATAAAGACGACATATGGTCGTATTTTAAAATGTTATTACAGAAAGGGAGCTAATTAAAAATAAGAGCAGCCTAAAATATCCTGTTTTCAATTATTGCTGTTACTCTCACTATAAATGTTCATATAGTGTTTCTGAGTTATGATGTTCCTCATTTAATATGCTAGTTCTATGGTAATAGTTCCATCAATTTTGGTCAGAAATTGCCTTTGAGGTGCATTTCAGAAGTTGAAATAAATAATGTTTCACATGCTGGGACATATCTCTGTGCTGTATAAAGCAGCACACCATTGATTATAAAATAACTTCACTTGACTTAATAATTAAAGAAAAAAGCCTGACTACCTTGGCTAGATATTGGGGAGCAACACCACAGTGTTGCCCTGCAGTGGAGATTTGCTTCATGGCTATCAGTCCAATTTGATGGGTGATGTAGTCTTTTGGTCCCCAGCCAACCATCATATCAGATATTCTGGTCCTAGACCTCCCGAAAACTCCCAGCATGACAACACAGAGGAAGCCCTCTGGAGCTGTGAATTCCACACACCCTCCCATAACCTCCGCATATCCTATTCCCTTGGGCAAGTGGGAAAGAGAGGGGGATGAATATATGTCCATAAATGCAGAAAGCTACACTAGTGCTGCTTATTTTTCACATTAAAAATTAAGTTCTTATCCAGGCGGGAAGACTCTGGAATGACTGGTGAACTAGTGAAACTCTGAGATCACAAGAATCATGAAAGTGAAAACTGAAGAACTGGGCAGAGAGCGGATTTTTTATGAGACTGTTTAAAATTTTATTTTATTTGTTTTTGTTAAAATTACAGCAAAGGGGAGCCTTTGTTAACTATTCAACAGACTTGCCCTTTGGGGATTATTGCTCACAGTACACATCCTTGAGACCTCCCCGAAGTTCTCCAACAAAACATAGGAAGACCAGATTTGACATTAGTGATCTTTCTAATGCTAAAAAAAAAAAAAAAAAAAAAAGGGAAAATAAATCTTCTGCGGAGAAAAACTTTTAGCAATTCAAAAGGTAAATTAACAGGTACTCATAGAATTATGAAGTATGTCTAATAAACATCCAATAAATCAATTTACCATCAAATATGCCACCTATTCATATTTAAATAACAAAGAATTGATGAAAACATCATCATCTTCATTTAGGTGAGCTTCCTTTTAGCAAAAATGTTTTAATAAGATTACTTTAGCCTCATTATAAATAGAAAACTTATTTTTAAATTGTTCATATGCTTCAATTTTCTAAAACAGCCAAAAAGCTTCAAAACCTAATGACATGAATTCAGGAAGAAAGGCCAATAGCTTCTTCTATAAATTCAAGTAGTTCTATTAGTAACAGGGAAAATAAAATCTTTTTATCTAAAAATTAGGTTATCCTTCTTTCTTCCTATTATGTTCATAATGCTATGTTCCTGATCTCAAGGCCAGGCTAGAGTCACTATAAATGTTCTAGCTAATATAGATGAAGCACATTGATTTAAGTGGGGAAGATTTGACTAGCGTACCTCTAAAGAGCTTCCATGGTCGATGTGGTTTTGAGGATTATCTCTCTCTCACTCCTTAGAAAATGCCTCATATAGCCGGCATAATATATAGCCTGTGACAGCGACACTCCTACTACTTGCCTTGTCATGGTGGTGGTGTTCTTAACTGAAAGTGGGGGTGGAAAAGGTGGGTGTCTGGCACCTTATCACCAGCTTTCTCTCGGCAGACGATCTCATTAGCCATGGTAGGCAGCTCACCTAGAAGGGACTCCAATTTCAAACCAAGAACATCAGGCCTGGCCAAACGGTTTGCAAAAATTGTGCCAATTACACATTTTCCATGGGTCTTCATCTTTAGGGAGTTTATTAGTAGAATGTTAGGGCGTCTCCTGGAAATGGAGCACAAGTTCGTTGCCGGATGGCTGTGGAAAATGGCAAAAGGCTACTGCATTCTGGGTGCATACCTGGTTAAAGAAGCAGGCCCAAGAACTGTTTGGCTTCCCTGAATGTGGGAACAATAACAGGGAAATAAAAAAAAGTAGCTGAGAAGCTGAAAAGAAGAAAAGTGAAATGTTTTGTTGAGAGGAACAATGAGAAGCCAAATGGTATAGAATTTAAGTCTGTGCAACAATTTAAATTAGGGCTGTCAAACGATTAAAAAAATTAATCATGATGATTCGTACTGTTAAACAATAATAGAATACAATTTATTTAAATATTTTTGGATGTTTTGTACATTTTCAAATATATTAATTTCAATTACAACATGGAATACAAAGTGTATGGTGCTCACTTTATATTTATTTTTTATTACAAATATTTGCACTGTAAAAAACAAAAGAAATAGTATTTTTCAATTCACCTAATACAAGTATTGTAGTGCAGTCACTTTATCATGAAAGTTGAACTTACAGATGTAGAATTATGTACAAAAAAACCTGCATTCAAAAATAAAACAATGTAAAACTTTGGAGCCTACTAGTCCACGCAGTCCTATTTCTTGTTAAACCAATCGCCCAGACAGACAAGTTTATTTACATATGAAGGAGATAATGCTGCCTGCTTCTTGTTCACAATGTCACCTGAAAGTGAGAACAGGCGTTCACATGGCAGTGTTGCAGTTGGTGATGCAAGATATTTACATGCCAGATGCGCTAAAGATTCATGTCTCTTCATGCTTCATCCACCATTCCAGAGGACATGCGTCTTGGTTCTGCTCGATAACAATCCAAAGCAGTGCGGACTGATGCATGTTCATTTTCATAATCTCAGTCGGATGCCACCAGCAGAAGGTTGATTTTCTTTTTTGGTGGTTTGAGTTCTGTAGTTTCTGCATCAGAGTGTTGTTCTTTTAAGACTTCTGAAAGCATGCTCCACACCTCATTCCTCTCAGATAATGGAAGTCACTTCAGATTCTTAAACCTTGGGTCGAGTTAGAAATCTCACATTGGTACCTTCTTTGCGTTTTGTCAAACGAAAGTGCAGCAAAAGTGTTCTTAAAATGGACAACGTGCTGAATCATCTGAGACTGCTATAACAAGAAATATATGGCAGAATTAAAACAGAGCTGGAGACATACAATTCTCCCGCAAGGAGTTCAGTCACAAATTTAATTAACACATTATTTTTTTAATGAGCATCATCAGCATGGAAGCATGTACTCTGGAATGGCGGCTGAAGCATGAAGGGGCATATGAATGTTTCGCATACCTGGCATGTAACTACCTTGCACTGCTGGCTACAAAAGTGCCATGTGAACGCCTGTTCTCACTTTCTGGTGAGACTGTAAATAAGAAGTGTGCAACATTATCTCCTGTAAATGTAAACACACTTGTTTTTCTTAGCAATTGGCTGAACCAGATGTAGGACTGAGTGGACTTGTAGGCGTTAAAGTTTTACATTGTTTTGTTTTTGAGTGCAGTCATGTAACAAATAAATCTACATTTGTAAGTTGCATTATCATACAGTACCTGTATGAGTGAACTGAAATATACTATTTCTTTTGTTTATCATTTGTAATAAAATATATTATAAAGTGAGCAGTACACACTTTGTAGTCTGTGTTTTAATTGAAATCAATATATTTGAAAACATAGAAAAACATCCAAAATATTTAATAAATTTCAATTGTTATTGTATTGTTTAACAGTGCGATTGAAACTACGATTAAAACTACGATTAATTTTTTAAACCGCTATTACTTTTATTGAGTTAATTGCGTGAGTTAACTGTGATTAATTGACAGCCCTAATTTAAATATCTTGATTCAGTGTTGAGTCATGGGAACATGGATGTGGATGTTAGGAGCAAATGAAGAGTGCTTGGTGTAAACAGAGGAGTTGATGGGAATTTTATACTATAAGAATATGCCATGTAAACCAAAGAGCAAAGTGTATAAGTATCATGACATACAGGTCAGAATGCTGGCCAATGAGGAAGACAGAAGAACAACTACATCCACTACCAAAATGAGAATGTGCAGGTGGATGCTAGGTAAGACAAGAGCTGACAGACTATGCAATGAAACAGTATGACTCATGATGGAGGCAGGTCCCATCATGGAAAAGCTGAGGGAGTATCAGCTGAGATGGCTGGGTCATGTGAGACAATGAGATGTGGGATATGTTGGCCACAGAGTACAAGAGCTAGTGGTCAGAGAACAAAGACCATGAGGAAGACCTAGAAAAAGGCAGTTCAAGAAACTGAAGGAAGACATGAAGAAGGTTGGTTTCAGCTTAGAAGATGTACTTGACAAAAATGTTTGATGAGGAACAAGAACTGCCAAACTGGATTGATGGGACAAGGCGAAGGAGAAAGAGATTTGAGTAGCTTATGCAATATTTTTAGAATATGTAACGAGAGGTCAAATTTTGTAAGGGAATTCAATAAAGAGAAAATTCTTACAGACACCGCCAAAGATTTTGGAATAACTAATATTCTTGTACTCCAAAATTTTCCATACACAAAATTTTCTCATGTAGCAAAACATTATTTTTCATTGACCTTGCTAGAGATCTAGAACTTTTACCCTACTGAAGTCAATGGCATCTTTTACATTGACTCTAGTAGCCTTTGAACCAGTCTCTTAGTACTCCCATTTTGCACTTGTGTAGGAGCAGGATTTTATAATTGTACTGATAATTAATGTATGATTTGATTTTATCCTGCCAGCCACCCTTTTTGAATAGCAGAAAGGAATAACAGATCAGAACAATCCTTATGACTGATTATGGTCACCCTTTTATTTTAGGATAAGTTATAATGTCTACTATGGTTTCCTATATGTATTACAAATTAGGCACGCTAGTTAAATATACATTTCTTTGCTTTAAGGTTTTAGTAAGTAAGAGACAGGATCTTGTATTGTATCTATGTTAAGGAGATTAGAGGAATGTTGAGGGCCTGAAGCCCCAATGTGAATTGTTTTAGTTATAAGATTTAGCAAGGTTTGATTTATAATGTATTCTGCTGAATATAAAATGCTGTCTGTATACCTTTGAAGGTTTCTGTAAAAGATTGTTTGTGTGAATGAGGAATGCATACATCAGGAAAAGATAAGGTGTGAAAGACATCACAAATGTCCAGATGGTCAAGAAAAAGTGAGAGACTTGGAAAAACCAGGAGACAATCAGAAAACATCCATTGTATCCGATGCTAAACATGTTAGCAGCATTGACGACCTCAGAGGTGAGGCAGGCACCCCAGAAGGTGAGACAACAAATAGGAGATAACAATGGGAAGCCCGACAATAACCATCGAATGATAACACCACGTAAGGACTAATGATTACAGAATGACATTGCAAAATGCATGGACTCAAATGGGAATTTACAACTATACAGCTGGGGTGTTTTGCCATAGAACTCTGGGTTCAGTCCTGCAAAGCCTCGGCGCATCGGATCATGACCGACAAGAGCCCAGCTCCACACTCGTGCTCAATCTAACTGGCCATTAGATTGACTCGAGCTACAATAGATTGGTAACTATAAACATCAACTGGCAGGACTCTGTGTGACTAAAAAGCATATGCTAACTGTTGTATTTTCAATAAATGCAGTGTTTTTGCCTTCTCCTCTATAAAAGATCCCGTGTGCTTCTTACAACACTTGTGCTTTATTATCTCTTCTCTTAGAATTTTCCCATTTTTTCTATAGTTAAGGTTCTTTGATCCAGATCTTAGATGTTTGATGAAACTGGACCTAATATTGATTTAAAAAAATCAAATTAAGACTACAGAATTTGAATAATTTCTAGTGAAACTTTTGAAATGATTCGTTTAGGCGTTGATCTGTGAACAGCTAATTGAACTACCTCAACAGCAGTGAAGCCCCTATGGGAAATTGGGAGAAGACAACAAATCTGTTCCTCATATAACCAATGTGCTTTATACTGCAGTATTTGACTTTGTTTGGTCCAAGAAAAAGAGAGAAGCAGTGGGAAGGAGACATGGATTTTAACTGAATACTCTTTGTTTCTGCAAATGTGCAGACAGCATAGCTAAGACACTTAGCTAGAAGGACCCAGAAACACTACTGGTGATTGGGATGTAATTATTTTTATATATCAGCAAAGTCCAGAGTGTATAGCCAGTCACCTACTTCTAGAAGAGATATTTTGTTTTGTGGGGTAGCCATATTTTCCTTGATTTAATACTAACTCAGGTTGAGATTCAGGATGGGCCAGAATCTTCCTGTCTTTTTGATTTTCAGGAAGTGCATGGCATAAAACACCTTCTCTCTTTCACAAAGTAGTAGCCCATGCTCTCCTGTGTGTGGAGGGGAGGATACAGAATGCTTTAGTGGAGACAGTAAGGCTCCTTTAGTAAACATATTAGGGGAGAGCTAAGTTTATTCTGATGCAGGTAGTAGGTTTGCTGAGTCCTTATGTTTTTAGTGGTTGAAGCTGACTCAAGGGAAGAATGGTCTTGTGGGTAAGGCAATGGGCTAGGTGTCAGGAAATTTGGGATTATTTCCTGGATTTGCTATCTTTGTGACTTTGCTAAATGACAATCTCTATTGCTTCATTTTCCCCATCTACACCATGGGGATAATCATGCTTCTGAGATGTTATGAGGTTAAATGTATTAATGTTTCAGAGGCACTAAAACTATGACAATAAGTGGTATATAGGTACTTCAAGTGGGTTTGTTTTTTTGAAGGACTCTGGACTGGCCTCATGCCAGAATTTCACAGATTGTTTCCAGGAGAACCTTGAGGCATAGGTGCGGAACTAGAAGTGCTGCCACCCGCCCTGGCTTGAAGTGGTTTCCATTATATACAGGGTTTACAGTTTGGTTCAATGGCTCTCAGCACCTCCACTATAAAAATAATTCCAACATGCCTGGCTGGAGGCATTCCCAATAGCTGGACTGACATCTACAAACAGCTCTGACATCCTTGTGCAGTGTGTGCCCAACTTCTAGGCAGAGATTGCAGCAAATGTGCTCATCAATTTTAAGGATGTTTTTCTTCTACATGGACACACCTCAAGGCTTTGGAGTAGTCTTTTTTCTTCTGGAGGGTATGAGGAAACTGACATGCAGAAAAATAAGATACTAAGAATGAGACTCTTTGGTACTCCAAAACCACAGATAAAACTGAGACAATACATATAAACAAATGAATAAATAAATTGCAGAAGCACTGAAATACAGATACTGATGGCAAAAGCCAACCACTGAGGTATAGGTGCTGAATCACAGGCCTGAACTGAGGTAAACACAGACACTTAGGCAAAGCATGTAGGTGAAAAAGTTGAACTATCTAAACAAAAACCCAATGAGAGGTCCTTCTAGGCTGCCCAGAGCAGGGCCGCCCAGAGGATTCAGGGGGCCTGGGGCAAATCAATTTCAGGGGCCCCTTCCATAAAAAAAAAGTTGCAATACTATAGAATACTATATTCTCGTGGAGGGCAAATTGCCCCACTTGCCCCCTGGGGCAGCACAGGCCCAGAGATTGAAATCCTATTGGTGCCACCTATTGGTGCCAGTGTGCAGAGGCAAAAAGCCAGGAGGGTCCAGGAAATACAATTGAGAAGTGCAGAGAAGGAGCTGGCTAGGAGTGACAAGGGCAAGGCGCCCAAGCAGGCTTGACACTAAACCGATGAAGAGCCGGCACAGCAATGGGCGCGCCAAGAACCTGACCAGACAGCTTCATGGGCGAGCACGGGTGTGCCACCCCGGCTGTCCAACTCCCCGCTAGAGGCAGGGCGTGGCCCCCCCGAACCATCCGCAGGCTGCGGTCGGGTGTGTCAAATGCAGACAGCATCAGCGCCCACCCGCCCCCACCCTTACGGGGAGGCCTGGCCTAGCCACACGCTCCTTCTCCCAGCGCAGCTTTGAGTCAGGGCGGGCGGGAAAATCCGTTGAGAGCAATGGAACGGGGAAGAGAACGGCGCGCGCCCCGCCGGGTCGAGGGAGGGAACGGAATAGGACGGGCGCGCGCATGCTGTTTCCGGCAGCGGCTGCGCGTGCGCAGTAGCAGGCGCTTACCTCATTGTCAGCTGTCAGCAGCGGTGTCGGAGCCTGGCCTGATTTCCGGGGCGTGTGCTCTGGGGCGGGGGAGGGGCCAGAGCACAGGACGCTGGCCGGGTGTGCGCGGAGCCCTGCCCATCCCACCCCTTAGCTGCCAAGGGCCGCCGGTTGCCGGCATTCATCCGAGACAGCGGGGCGCACAGCGCGGGCCCCGCAGGAGGAGACCGTAGAGACTCCCCCATCCCATCCCTGCGGTGAGTGCGGCGGCGGGGGGCGAGTGCAGCATGACCCTTCTCCCCTAGGCCGGGAGTACCGGGGGGGCTAGACCCCTCCCCTGGGCTGCGCGGCTGGAGGTCTCTTCCCCACCCCTTGGCCGGCGTCCGGCTGTAGATGCAGCTACCTCATCTCGTGGTGCCTGGGTGGGTTGGGGCTTGGCTGTGATTTGCGGGCTGTGCAGAGGATGCTGCAGCATCACCAGGCTTCTAGGCCAGGGGGATGTGTCATGAAAAACATGAGCCGCCCGGGGAGGGGGGAGGCTCTCCCTGCATGATACGTTAATAACAGGGCGCAGCCTTAACCTTTCATCTTGTCTGAATGTCACTTGCAGCAGCTGATGGCTTTGCAGGGTTCACTGCTGTGCTACCCGTGCGACAGGTGTGGCCGTCGTGGGCTGCAGGGCTCTACACCAGGGTCGCCATGCCTGTGTGGGGCATCCTTTGGGGGTAAAGGTAGCAGGATGATGAGTTAAAAGTAGTCTTGGGTGGTACACCGCTGCAATCACCTCTTCTCTATTTTAAACATAACTTTTTTTCTGTTGGTGAGTAACACCCACAGAAACAACAGGGGAAACCGCTAATTAAGGCCCTGCTGAAGGAAAAGAATCTGTGCAAAGTGTGAGTCTGTGCGAGGAGCTCTTTGTAGGGTTGGGGTCTAATATGGGAAATGCACATGCCTGAAGTAAACAACCTGAAAAAATAGATAATCTTTTTCTCTGTCTTTCAGTTTTACTCTAGGGATTGTTTGTAACAATAGCAGGAAAATGGTTTTTGGACATAAATAAGTTCACATTCCATTAACCAGGGTAATACCTTGCCTGTACCACCCATTGCCTCCTGTAACTTCATATTCAGTAAAATGTACTTTAATGTGCCAATGAACGTAGGCAACATCAAACCCTAACCTTGACTTGGAGCAGCTCAAGCTCTGTCTTCAAACTGAGGGCTTGTCTACATTACAAAATTAGGTTGACCTTCAGCTTCTGCAGTAATTAAATCAGCGGTTGTGTCTACATTACTCTCCTTCTGCTGGTAGGGTGTGTCCTCACCAGGAGCGCTTTCACTGACTAAAGTGGGGCACTGATGGCACCAGCTGTGAGCCAGGCAGGGGCTCAATTTCACAGCAGGGAACCTACCCACAGTGAAATTGACATTCCTGTCAGCTTCACAGCTGCTATTATTTCACATTTCCTCTCTGATTCCTGCTTGAAATAATAGCAGCTGTGAAATTGACAAGAATGTCAGTGGCTGGGCTTGGGTTCTCCTTCTGTCCCCCAGTTCCTCACCAGGAGTTGGTGGCAGGGCTCTGGACTGCCAGCAGGAGATGTGAGTAATGCAGTGTCTACACAGACACTGTGTCACCCTAACTACATTGACCTAAGTGCTATGCCTTTTGCAGAGGTGGAGTTATTAGGCCGATGTAATGGGCGGCTTACATCGGTGGGAACACTATTCTAGCGTAGACACTGACATAGTTCGGTCGCTGTAAGTTGCCTTATGTTGACCTAACTCTGTAGTGTAGACCAGGCCAAAGATTGCAAAACTGAATGGGAACAATGCTGTAGCAGCATACTAGTGTCCAGCACAGACATAAGGTAAGGAGAGGGAGACTGAAACATCATGACAGATATGTGGGCCAGTACTTGAGGTAGCCGGTTGCCTACATCACTATATAAAATTTATATTTAATACTTAACAAACAACATTTTCTCATCTCTTCCCATAATGAGAGAACCAAAAACACTTTACTCGTTGTCTACTGTGTGTGTGTGTGTGTGTGTGTGTGTGTTTATTTATTTATAAAAAAAAAAAAAAGTCAGTGACAAGTAGAATATTGGAAGGCTGCATATCATAGAAAAGGGAGTGAAACTTAGTCTTTGAAGTTGCAATTAGTTTTGTAAAGGTTTTTTGTTCATTTTTTGAAAACAAAAGCTGAACTCAGTGGTTAATTCACCAGCTTCAATTTGTCAGGGGTTGAAAAGAGTGCATTTGACGTATGGTTCATTGTTTAAATTTGCCTCAAGCGTATTTTTGTGGAAAGACTCCTGTTGAAGGCAGTGGATCTCCATGCGGTCATAGAGGTCCACTTGCATGGGTCAGCTTGTTGGATTGGTGCCTAAGCTCTTACCATGTATTTTCATGTTGTGTGTGAGCCTGGAGTCTAGGCCAGTTGCTCTTTTTTTAAAAAATACACTGGTAAAAATGCTGCTGCTACTACTACTAATTCTGGTGCAAAATGTATGCTTTTATTCTGGTGCATTTTTATAGAACCAAAACCCAATACAAAACATGGAAATGTTTGTAAATTCCAATAAAAACTGTTTTAAAAAACATTCTTCTCTAGTACTTGACACTCCAAAGCAAAAGTGAAACTAATAAACTCTCTTGAAATTGAAAGAAATTCAAAATGTAAACAAACAGCATACATAGTGCAATGGATTCTGTGAAGGTAGAATTGATATATTTTAAACATTAGGCACTCACTTTTGCAATATTTAGCCAAAATTAGACACCTAAATATGGATCTGTTTGGTTATTATTAATGTAAAGAACTTAAAAACATTATTATGCTCTTTTTCATCCTTTGCTCTGTCAGGGTGGATAATGAAAATTGGTTAGTCAATTTCATTTTGTTCATAATCAGGTTCATTATTAGGTTCCCAGTGTTCTGTCTGCAATCATTGTAGGATATTGTTTTGTAAATACAAGTGAAAAACTACTTTGAACAAATAATGGGAATATTTTTACTTTGGAAAATTTCTATTTTTAGTCTTTATTAAACCTTGATTTTTTTTAAAAGAAACTCTAAATATTTATCTAAGGAGTTAGTAATGTAGTTACCATCTTTTCTCCCCCAGAAACATGACCTCAATTTGGCCAAATCACACTTTAGTAACTTTATGCTCATGAATAGTCCCACTAAGTGTAATAGAACTACACACGTGTGTAAATGTTTTCAAGAATGGGGCCTAGTACTTTCAAATCTGACTATATCCTTTAAAAATGATTAAGGTCTGGTCTACGCTAACCCCCCAATTCGAACTAAGGTACGCAACTTCAGCTACGTGAATAACGTAGCTGAAGTCGAAGTACCTTAGTTCGAACTTACCGTGGTCCAGACGCAGCAGGCAGGCTCCCCCGTCGACTCCGCCTACTCCTCTCGCCGAGCAGGATTACCGGAGTTGACGGCGAGCACTTCTGGGTTCGATTGCCTGCCGCCGAACCAGCGCGTAAGTATAGACAAGCTCTAAGATACTTGGAATTAGCCACTGACAGTGAAGAGGTGTCAGAGCTTCTGTAGAACCAGAAGCATCTTGCAAAAATCATGCTGTCTAAATAATAAAAAATCTTGTTTGCATAAAATGGCTAGAGTTCATATCTCTGGAAATGATAACCTTAATTCTATTCAGTGGATAAATTTATTGCATATTCTACAGAGATACTGTCAATATGCTGAAGTGTAATCAAGAGGGCTATCTTTTTAACAAGAGAAAGCTATCCATGTTAGGTTTATGTTGGGTGACTCCTTGCCAAAAGGGATGGTAAGGAGATCAAATAACTAGTGGTGCTTTCAGTAGTTAGGAGGCTAAAATGCATACTTGATTTTATTTCAATGTAACTAATAAAAAGATGCCTATACAAAGCACTCTGGGCAACTTAGCACATAATTAATTAATACACCTCTACCCCGCTATAACGCGTCCTGATATAACACGGGTTTGCATATAGCGTGGTAGCAGTAGGGCTCCTGCGGCGCTTTTAAGGGGCCTGGGGCTCTGGCTGCTGCGGGGAGCCCTGGGCCCTTTAAATCACCGCCGGAGCCCTGCAGCCACTACCCCGGGCTGCGGCAGCGGGGCTCTGCCGGCGATTTAAAGGTTCTGGGGCTCCCCGGACCCTTTAAATCACCGTTGGAGCCTTGCTACCCCTACCCGGATATAACAGCGTTTCACCTATAACGCGGTAGGGATTTTTGGCTCCCCATATCGGGGTAGAGGTGTACTACAATAAAACCCCAGCAGCATTAAAATAATCATTTAAAAAAGGGAATTCAGCTAGCTAACGTACACATTTTTTTCCCACCCTGTCATAAACGAACAGCTAAGGGTAGCATAAAATCCCTCCTTCACCTGTAAGGGGTTAAGAAGCTCAAACAACCTGGTTGGCACCTGACCAAAAGGACCAATAAGAAAAGAAAAAACCTCTCCTAAAACCCTACCCGAAATAAGCATCTAAGATTACAAAAATTGTAAGTAAAGCAAGGTAAATAGCAGACAGTGTTGTAATGTGATTGCTGAGCAGCAGCTGGGGTCTAGAATAACTCCTAGACTGAATCCTAGTAACTAATGGCAGAGGTACTCCTTCAGTCAAAGGGACTGATATTCCCTCCATTCTCTCCTCCTCCCTTTCCCCAACCCACCATCATTGCTTCAACCAGCTCACTCTCATGCATGCCACAATCTCAACTAGACCATAGTTAAGGTGCTGAACTGCATTGTCTGAGTTGGACGAGATAGAGCTATAGTTAGATATCATCAGCACACTAACAACAAGGAATCCGGTGGCACCTTAAAACTAACTGATTAGGGCATAAGCTTTCGTGGGTAAAAAAAACCTCACTTCTTCAGATGCATGGAGTGAAAAACTGCATCCATCCCTTTTTACTAACCCTCCTACCTGTCCCATACACACTCTGAGCAGAGACCCTGAATACTTTCTTTAAACTCTCTTACAAGAGCAAACAAGAATAGCTTCCAGAATACTTACACAAAAAAGTTTTAGTAGTATCTTTGGGTGTAGTCTCTTACTAAAGATACTTATTTAATAAAGTTCTCCTGCCTTAGATCCCACAGTGAAGTAATAATCCTATATTTAAGATATCACACTTGTTATGGAAATTGATTCCACAAATCAAACATGATTCCACAGTAGTGTCAAAGGCTGTCTACACTGCACCACCACCTTAAAATTTTCCACCCTTGCTACCTTTGACACAGCTCCATCAGTGCTGGCTAAAGAGGGAGCACTAGTATAGATAGGCCACTGGTATTTTGACTACACTCAAAATACACTCTGGGCTGCCTTGCTAGGACTAGAACTCTTTATACAGCCACCAGTGGTGGATAACTTTTTAAGGGAAGGCTAATGTAGACAAGGCCAAATATGAGGAGAGTATAATATGTGGGAAAACAGAATGAGGGATCAATTTCTTGTATAAACTTTGGTAATTGGTAAACTTGTCATTAAAACATGAAAAGCATCTAAAATGTTCATGTATGAAAGCCCCTCTTCAGTATATATTATCTGGAAATAATTGGTATAGAAAATAAAACAGTTTGGTATATCTGATTCTCCTTAAGTTAAAGTAAAATTTGAATTACAACTTAATCGTATTTTTAAAAAAGTAATTTGATGGCTGACACCTGGTGTAAATTTTGCCAACACTGGTTAAAGTTACACATAGCTTGTCTGTGAAAGAATCGTATCTTGTTACATTTCAGCTGTGGATCTGTGAAGAGGATGTTTGTTTTTTGTGGCTTCATTTTCAGCAGCCAGTCATTAAATGACTTTTAAGTCACCTTTTTCAACTCTCTTGTATTTAGAGGATCTCATTAATTGTAAGGGTTAGGAACAAATGTTCCCATTTAGAGGGATAGGATATCTTTGCAAAATACTACAATGTGATACTTCTGTGACCAAATGCAACATGAAATTAAAGGCCACTTTGTGTGTGTGTGTGTGTGTGTGTGTGTGTGTGTGTGTTTTAAAAGCAGTCTAGGGTATACTCTTTTCTCCTTTCCCATTCACAATTGATTGAGGTAGTGAGGAAGATGGATTAGAGCTAAGAATGTTTGACATTGAAGTGCAGTAGGTTTTTATGTGTAATGCACGCAAGCACATCAAAGGCAAACTTCTTTTACAAGTATGAGACATGAACATGTAAGTGAGTTCCCACAATAATATTTTGTGAAGAGAAAACTGCCCAACGTTTTCAATGATAGCCTAAAGTTAGGCGCCTAAAGTTAGGCTCCTAAAGCTATATTTAGACACACGGTTTAGATGAGTGAGGTCAGTGGGAGCTGTTGGGTGCTCAGCCATCCAGAAATTCTGGCCACATAGATGTCTAAATATGGGTTTAGAAGCTTAACTTTGGGCTCCTGTCTTTAAAAATATTGGCCTACTTTTTATGAGCTTCTGCCATATTTTCTATACAACTTTATACTCAGTGGTTGGTTATCTGACCTGTTGGAAACATTCTATGCTCACCCTATCCTTACTTTTTTTATTTTGAAATAAAATCTGTATTTAAACAAATTAAATGAAATAGTTAAGGTTTGGTGGGCAGAATAGAACTTTCATAGGTTGGAGAGCTATCCTATTTTATGTGGCCTGATCTTAAACTTCAGTGACTTTGAGCTGAACTGGCTGATAGAGGTGCTAGTTGGGTTACTGTAGGGAATGTCATACCATTATGTGAAATGTGTTCCAATAGTTTGTATGCTTTTGTGTTTAAATATTGCTTTGCTGAGAAACAATACCCATAGTAGGAGTTCAGGCTTGAATATCGCTTTAAGTAAAACACTGGCACCTTGTACACTACCCAGTATAGCCTTTATTATAATTTTAACTTAAATTTATATAATAAAAAAGATGGCTATCCAATAATCTAGATGTTCCAAAACATCATTAATAATACATTAAAACCCCAGCAGCATTCAAATAATCATTTCAGTGGGAACTCAGCCATCCAGCCTACAGAAACTCCTTTCTATCTCTCATGCTTCTGGGAAGCATACTTTGAGCCCTCTCCAAAAATCTATCAGATGTTGTTTGCAACGTGCCTGGAAGGTCACCAGATTGACTATATCAGACTTAGGTGGGGAAACAGGTTCCAGAGTCTGAGCCCACACAGACAGTCATAGAAATGTAGGGCTAGAAGGAACCTCAAGAGGTCATCTGTCGCCTCTCTTTTATAATGAGGAGAATCCAGCTTGAGTATCTCTGCTGAATCAACTGTGGCAGTACAGCATGGAGACAGGTGATCCCTTGGGTCAGGCTGTTGGGGCTTTATAGGCATAACCAACCTGTCTAACCCCATAAACTCCACCTATAGAACAGCAGGTAGCCAGGGCAGACCCTAGAGCACTGGTTTCATATGCTCCCAGCAAGATGCACCACTTACTAAGTGAGCTGCTGCATTCTGCCTCAGCTTCAGCTTGAGAATGATTTTAAGATATTGCCCCGTGGAGAACACATTGCAGTAGTCTAATCTTGAGGTAACAAGATCATGGATAATGGTGGCATAGATTACATCTGAAAGGAAAAGTTGCAATTTCCTACTCAGACACATGTAGTTAAACGCTGAATGGGCTACTGCTGTAATATGAACTTGAACAGCTGCTGGAGGTTTGAAGTCACTCGTAAATTGCTAATTAATGTTAGATATATTCCCTCCATTCAAAGGGACTGATATTACCTGTGCCATTATCTCTGGCTGCTCCCCTCAAACCACCTAACCAATATAAGGTTGACCAAAGTGTTAGGTGAGAATGTGTCTTGTGATTGTCATTAGTTTGAAACGTATGCTTCCGAAACTTTTGGTGGTTGGTGAGTATTTTCTTAGTTGCAAGCAGTGCTATGATACACTGGATTTAAAGATTTCAGGAAGCTGCTTTATGTAAGGACAAAATGTTGTGACTTTGGCTGCAAATCAGTTGAATAGTTTTTTTTGTATCTTTATGGTATTTACTGAACCACAACTGGGCTGAAGTTTGGTATGCATCTTAAAATTTAGATGTATTATAGGATTCAGAAATGGAAGTGTTAAATACCATTTCTCCAGACTTTAAATTTACTAGCCATGAACTTGTTATTCATTAAGTTTTAAGAACTAGCAAGTTTGTGTGTGTTGTGAGGGTTCAGTATTTAGTAATATAAACTGGAATTCATCAGGCATAAAAAAAACTATTCTCTGAATATTCTTCTGAGATCTGCATCTGTAAACCTTGTCAATATACTGCTGTACTCCATTATATATTGGTAGTGCTTTGGCAAAAATCCTATTGGAGTAACAGGAATTTTGCTGAGTAAAGACTAAATTGTCCCACCAGTGCTTACCTGGGTATAAACAGCAAATCCCGATGGGTCTATTTTATCATCTTAAAAGCTACTTTTTCTATATGCTGTCCTCTTCCAACAATGAATGTTACTCCTTGTATAGAGATCTGAGTTACTAATATTTTTTACAATTTGATTGGTATTGAAATCATCCTTTTATGTACATAAATTATTTTAAATTGCTTTTCTTTGTTTTTGGCCTGTTTTTCTGATCAGGAACTTGTGCCTTCGAGATTTTCCTGTCTTTACCCAGATAATAGATGCCTGGCTGTGCTATGTTTCCTTATAATCAGTAACAACAGCTCTAATCCTTTTTTTGTTACCCTTGCTAAGAATTTTATATTGTATCGCCATGGTGCTACTATTTCATAATATCTCTGTTTCATAAGGATAAAGTGATTACTTGCTGACACAAATTTTTAACTAAGATTCTTCCTCCTCAGCCGGGCTATAAATTGACTTGTGTTATTCTATAAACTGATAATTGCATGGAGAAGTGAGGTTATATAGCCTTGGCTAGAGAAGTACTCTCAACATCTAGACTGTCAATATGTTAAGAAGTCTTAATTGTTTGACATATGGAAGGTAATATCCCTGCACAGAGATGATCTAAATAGATTAGACAATGCACACAAACTTATAACGTGGTGTCTGTTGCAGTTCTAGAGGGCCAGATCAAATCAGTTTTAACCACGTCTCATAATATTTCCTTCATGGGGAGATGTAAATCACTTCAACCTCAGTTGATCCTTTTTATTTGCCCTCTTGACTGAGTATCAGATCTAGAAGTCAAATTGGGAGAGTAGTTCCTATTCAACTAGATTATTTCAACTTTCCTCCTTTTCTGGGACAGGTTTTGGATGTGAAAAAGGTTGAATTTACAAGTATAGAAATCTATATGTTTTGAACTATGTTTAATAGTAAGCTTTTTCAATTTATATACTACTGCTAGATTCCAAAGTAGGTTGAACATGAAACATGTCTTTTGTTTTTCTATTGCAATTTTGCATAGTTGAGGTTGGAGTAGATGCAAAAAAAGTATCCTGAATCAGAGGACAAAAATCAATATAGATTTAGGGAATAATCTAGTTGTAAATATGGTTCAAATGCAATATGTACACAAATAGAGCTATATGCATGTGAATTTGAAATAATCTTGTGATACCATGTTTGTTTTGAGTTCCTGCTGTTAAGGAACTCTTTTACCTTGTTGTTTAATCTGAGAGATTAAATATGCTGAGCATTAAAGAGAAATTTTTGTTAAAACTAATGTAGCAAGCAGGAGAGGGATCCTACAATAAGACTAAGGTGCCACAGGACCCTCTGTTGCTTTTTACAATAAGACTAAGGCCTTGTCTACACTACGAGAGTAGTTCGATTTTACTTGCATCGAATTTTTGTAATCGATATTGCAAATTCGAACGTGTGTGTCCACACTAAGGACAGTAATTCGACTTTGTGCGTCCACACTAATGGTGAAAGCGTCGACATTCGAAGCGGTGCACTGTGGTCAGCTATCCCACAGTTCCCGCAGTCCCCTCTGCCCATTGGAATTCTGGGTGTAGCCGGCAATGCCTTCTGGGTAACAAAATGTGTCGAGGGTGCTTTTGGGTAACTGTCGTCATCCGTCCATCACTCCCGCCCTCCCTCCCTGAAAGCGCCGGCGGGAAATCATTTCGCGCACTTTTCCAGTCATTGACAGCGTGGACGCCACAGCACTGCGAGCATGGAGCACGCTGCGACCATCGCTGCAGTTGTGGCCGCTCTCAACGCCTCGCAGCTTATCATACAGGTTTCCCTGAGGCAGATGCAGAAAAGTCAGGCGAGGAGGCTACGGCACCGCGGTGATGTCCTGAAGTCTGAGAGTAGCACGGACCTGTCAGAAAGCAGGGGACCCAGCGCCGAGGACATCGCGGTGGCAATGGGTCATGTTGATGCCGTGGAACGGCGATTCTGGGCACGGGAAACAAGCACTGAGTGGTGGGACCGCATAGTGCTGCAGGTCTGGGATGAATCCCAGTGGCTGCGAAACTTTCGCATGCGGAAGGGAACTTTCCTTGAACTTTGTGAGTTGCTGTCCCCTGCCCTGAAGCGCAGTGACACCCGGTTGCGAGCTGCACTGAGTGTACAGAAGCGAGTGGCCATAGCCCTCTGGAAGCTTGCAACGCCAGACAGCTACCGGTCAGTCGCGAACCAGTTTGGGGTGGGCAAATCTACCGTGGGGGTTGTTGTGATGCAAGTAGCCAAGGCAATCGTTGATGTACTGCTGCCAAAGGTAGTGACCCTGGGAAACGTGGAGGTGATCATAGATGGCTTCGCAGCGATGGGATTCCCAAACTGCGGTGGGGCCATAGATGGAACTCACATCCCTATCCTGGCACCGGACCACCAGGCCACCCAGTACATTCACCGAAAGGGCTACTTTTCCATGGTGCTGCAAGCACTGGTGGACCACAGGGGACGTTTTACCAACATCTACGTGGGATGGCCGGGCAAGGTTCATGACACTCGTGTTTTCAGGAACTCTGGTCTGTTTAGACGGCTGCAACAAGGTATTTACTTCCTGGACCACAAAATAACTGTTGGGGATGTGGAGATGCCTATAGTCATCCTCGGGGACCCAGCCTACCTGCTAATGCCCTGGCTCATGAAGCCCTATACTGGCGCCCTGGACACTGAAAAAGAACTCTTCAACTACCGTCTGAGCAAGTGCAGAATGGTGGTGGAGTGTGCTTTTGGCCGTCTCAAGGGGAGATGGAGAAGCTTACTGACTCGCTGTGATCTCAGCGAAACCAATATCCCCATTGTTATAGCAGCTTGCTGTGTGCTCCACAATCTCTGTGAGAGCAAGGGGGAGACCTTTATGGCGGGGTGGGAGGTTGAGGAAAATAGCCTGGCTGGTGATTACTCACAGCCAGACAGCCGGGCGATTAGAAGAGACCAGCGGGAAGCGCTGTGCATCCGGGAGGCTTTGAAAGCAAAGTTCCTGAGTGAGCAGGGTAACCTGTGACTTTAAAGTTTGTGTACTGAGAAGCTAAACCTGCCCCCGTTTCTTTACCCAGTTAATGTTGACTATCCTATCCAGTTACATACCCCCTTCACCTCCCTTCCAACACACGTTGCGAAATAAAAATAGTTCAACTTTGTTAAAGCACACCGTTTTCTTTAATACTGTTTTCGCGGGAATTTTTTAAAACTGGGACGCAGACTGTGGTGCGGAGCGGGTGTAGTGTAGTGACGCGAATGCAGCTTCTAAACTCAAGGATTGACAGGCTCCGCTGCGGTGGGATGGTTGTTTCAACGGAGCCTGTCACCCCTCCTGATCGGGATTGTGTGTATGGGGGGGTCTATGTGACTTTGTGGCAGGGGGAGGATGGTTACAGATCCCCTGCTGTGTGGCTCTGTGATCCTGCCTAAGGACCGCCGCTTAAGATCTGTAATTGTCCTCCTCTGCCACAAAGTCACAGAGCAACCCACCCCCCACCACATAACATGAAAACAACCTCCCAGACTAACCAGGGTAACTAGTCACTGCATCACTGCACTGTGTATGTGCCCTGCTGCTGTGCCTGCCCCCGACTATGTACCCTGCCAAAGGTGACTGTCCTGTCCAATTACCAACCCCCTTTCCCATCCTCCTCCAAAAGAACATGATTGAAACAGTAGTTTACAGAAACGTATTTTTTATTATCAACTACACATGGCATTGGGAGGTGAAACTTGGACGGGGGCTTGTGTCAGGCGGGAAGGAAAGAACTTTTCAAATTTTGGGAAATGAGAGCCTTCTGCTACTAGAGCTCTCTGCAGGGGTGGAGTGAGACTTAGCAGGGACTCTGCCGCCTCTCCTTCTTTGCACTTTGGGTGAGGTGGGTATGGGACTTGGTGGCAGGGGAGGGCGGTAAGAGATGGACTGCAGCGGGGCTCTGTCCTCCTGCCTCCGTTCCTGCAGAACATCCACAAGGCGCCGGAGCGTGTCCGTTTGCTCCCTCAGTAGTCCAAGCAGCGTTTGAGTCGCCTGCTGGTCTTCCTGCTGCCACCTCTCCTCCCGATCCATGTTGGCTTGGTGCATTCGGGTCAAGTTCTCCCGCCACTGGGTCTGCTGTGCTGCCTGGGCTTGGGAACAGGACATAAGCTCAGAGAACATGTCCTCCCGTGTCCTCCTCTTCCTACGCCTAATCCGCGCTAGCCTCTGGGAGTGTGATTCCAGGCTAGGTTGTGAGACAGTCGCAGATGGGGCTGTGGAAATGGGAAAAAGGGAGTGAATTCCTCAGAAAGAAAAATGTAGTTGTGAACAAAGAACATAGTCTTTCTCTGTGAACAAGACCATGCACAGCACCTATCACATGCGCACTCAGCACAAGGTCGAATTTTCGGCCTTCGCATTCAGTGCCTGGGGTCTTGCACAGCACATTTGAGAAGCGGGGCAGCACAACGGAATTTCTGTTGCAGGCAGACATGGTAAGCCGTACACTTGTGGCAGTTTAAAACTTTTAGATTACCACTGGCCTCATTTCACATTTAAAGCTATGTCAGTTCCTGCAGCCAGCAATCCGGCAAGCGGGAACTCTGCCCCTGTCCCACCCCCTCGCGGCTGTCCCCGGGAACGATCCCTTTCGGCTGCCCCTCTCCCGCCTCCACCGCGTGGCTAAAAACCAGCGGTTACAGTTCTGTCAAGGAACGGGAAAGCAGTCCTAACACTAACATTCCCCTACCTAATTAAAAGCAGGTCACCATGGGCGACATCACCCTGATGAGGATCTCTGAGAGCGACAGACAGAGAATGCTCCGGGAAAGCCTCCAAAGACCAGGGCCGTATGCCGCCCTGCTATGCAGAGCAATGATTCCCGAGTACGTGGTAGTCTCGTGGCGCGGCAACGTCTCGTACTTCGGAGGACCCAATAAGGCCGCTCTCCCCAGGAACCTCATGGAACGACTTTCAAGTTACCTCCAGGAGAGCTTCGTGGAGATATCCCAGGAGGATTACTGCTCTATCCCCGGACATATAGACCGCATTTTACTGTAGCTGCAGTAGCCGGGAATAAACAGTAGAGCGGCTTGTGCAGGACAATCACTGAAAACCGGACATTGCTAGATTTTTTTTCAAAACTTGCACTGCCCATGACTAAACTGTTAAGCGCATAGGGCACACTAATCATGAACAACCCATTCTTTTAATTGTTAATATTCCTGTTTTGTTAAAAATAAATGTTTAGATGTTTACAACACTTACTGGCTGATCCTTCACCAGATTCTGTGTCCGGGGTAACGGCTGGGGACGCTTCGTAGGGGATCTCTGTAAGGGTGATGAAGAGATCCTGGCTGTCGGGGAAATCAGCGTTGTGAGCGCTGCCGACTGCCTCGCCCTCCTCATCTCCTTCCTCATCTTCCCCGTCCCCTAACATGTCTGAGGAACCGGCCGTGGACACTACCCCATCCTCAGAGTCCACGGTCACTGGTGGGGTAGTGGTGGCGGCCGCACCGAGGATGGAATGCAGTGCCTCGTAGAAACGGGATGTCTGGGGATGGGATCCGGAGCGTCCGTTTGCCTCTTTGGTCTTCTGGTAGCCTTGTCTCAGCTCCTTGATTTTCACGCGGCACTGCGTTGCATCCCGGCTGTATCCTCTCTCTGCCATGTCTTTAGAGATCTTCTCGTAGATCTTTGCATTCCGTCTTTTGGATCGCAGCTCGGAAAGCACGGACTCATCGCCCCACACAGCGATGAGATCCAAGACTTCCCGATCAGTCCATGCTGGGGCCCTCTTTCTATTCACAGACTGCACGGCCATCACTGCTGGAGAGCTCTGCATCGTTGCCAGTGCTGCTGTGCTCGCCACGATGTCCAGACAGGAAATGAGATTCAAACTGGCCAGACAGGAAAAGGAATTCCAATTCAAATTTTCCCGGGGCTTTTCCTGTGTGGCTGGTCAGAGCATACGAGCTCGCACTGCTGTCCAGAGCGTCAACAGAGTGGTGCACTGTGGGATAGCTCCCGGAGCTATTAGCGTCGATTTCCATCCACACCTAGCCTAATTCGACATGGCCATGTCGAATTTGGCGCTACTCCCCACGTCATGGAGGAGTACAGAAGTCGAATTAAAGAGACCTCTATGTCGAACTAAATAGCATCGCAGTGTGGACGGGTGCAGGGTTAATTCGATGTAACGGCGCTAACTTCGACATAAACGCCTAGTGTAGACCAGGCCTACGTATATGGTAATTTTCTATTAATTATCAGATCTTTGCCCCGAAGGTAATATCTGGCACCTGATTCATTTTTATAGTCTGTGTTATCACAGCATCATGTAATCTGGTATGACTGTATGATGTGGTACAGTCTGTGTCAAACACATACAAGGGAACCTCAGAGTTACAAACACCTTGGGAATGCAGGTTGTTTGTCACTCTAAAATGTTTGTAACTCTGAACAAAATGTTATGGTTGTTCTTTCAAAAGTTTACAATTGAACATTGACTTAATACAGCTTTGAAACTTTACTATGCAGAAGAAAAATGCTGCTTTCCCTTTATTTTTTTAGTAGTTTATGTTTAACACAGTACTGTACTGTTTTTGTTTTTTTTGGTTTTGGGTCTCTACTGCTGCCTGATTGTGTATTTCTGATTTCAAATGAGGGGAGTGATTGACTGTGTTCATAACTCTGAAGTTCTACTGTATTTGTCTTCATAGGATACTTACTGGCTAATAGTTAACCTTTATTTTATTGTATGTCAATATTTGTCTCTTAGTAACTAGATTCTTAAACTTAAATTGGACATCTGTTGCTCAAATTTAATTTTGAAAATAAGTCCAGATACTGGATACAAATTACCAGTGGGTACTTGTACCTCTGGGTACTTTCAGTGTCATTGGTATTCCAAGTATCTGGTGAATCAATATGCATATCATTGCTAAGCTATTAATTTTTTTTTTTAAATTCAGTAGCCAAAGCAGGACAAACTCTTTTTGTAATAATCTGAAGTCTAGTGTTGTGTGGAGCTATCTAAGTTACTGTACTCAGACAGACTTCCTGATATTTTTATTGGGCTATACCTTTCTGCATTGGTGGAATATCCTGAATCCTATTCAACTTTTTTTTTTAATTTACCACCACGAAGGCAGTCTGAATTTTTTGTTTATATCATTTTGTAAGATACTTCTGAGTGGGAATTGATGCTGACAAGTTTCTTGTAGTTAGGCACACTTTCTGTTAATTGACACTAGAGTACAGTGATTTCTTTCTCATGAATCTTGTGTAATGTGAGTTGATTTTGGCAGGGTCAATTACTTTCTGACAAGTCCACTTTTTAATATGACAATGTTCAATTAAACATCTTGAATAAAACTAGTTTGCTTTCGCATCTTCTTTTAATTTTAATCTACTGTTCTATTATAGTGATGAAAGTTTACTGTGAAAATGTGAATATATGAAAGGAAATAGATTATGTAGAAAAGTGAAGTACAGGGCACTGAATATTTAAGGTTAATACAGTTAGCCGTTAAGATGCTTGGAAATTTATCAAACAGGAATGCCTAACCTTATGAAACTTGCATGTGGATATATACAGTGCCTGCGTTCCTGCTTATCTTGTTGCATGACTTCTAAAATTTTAGTAAATGAGTGGATATACTCAAACTAAAATACAAGGAAAATATACCTCTACCCTGATATAACGCGGTCATTAAACTTATGTTACTTTTGGCTCTCTCCCCTGTCTTAAGAAATTTTGTCCACTGGTCCAGTGGGAAGTTATACATTTTTATATTTTCCTATTGTGTACAACCAGTTAGGACTCGAAAAGGTCTCTGCTATCTGTGAGGAGTAAGTCAACATTTCGAGAGTCTCTATATAAAATGTAGAAGTCCACCATTTTGGGAGACATGACAGATTGACTGGTCACAGCAATATTTGTATTCTCACAGTTCTTCTGTTAGAAATGCAAAATGGAGACTTGTCTTGGCAGTCATACTTTGCCTAATATGTTTGTGACATGAAATTTATTCTGGAAGTGCAATCTTTGGCAGCAGTCCATTCATTTATGACCACCCGGATGATACTTCAGATTACATAAACCTATTTGTCTCTTGGGATGACTCTGGCTTAAGTCAGATCTGCTGGTGAGGACTTAATTCTTGGGGTGTGATTTTGGTAACGTAAGGCTGGCTATGGTTGTACAAGATTTCCCTTTACTTGCATAAATATGGAACAAAGCTTACCTGTAAATAGCCAGCCCATGCAAGGCGTCTCTTAACAAGTGTATGTATAGGTCTCGCATTTTGAAGGAACTCCACAGATCCTCCCTTGGCTTACTTGTGTGTCATTCCTAGTGATCAACTTTGATCACAGAAGTTAATGCTCAGAAGAAATTCCCTGCACATACAGGAAACTAACCCCATACCTGTTAATTTCAGGTTTGATATCCATTTTCAATGGACTGTCTTGCCAAAAGCTCTTGCTATCCTTATACCTGGCACATTCAGTGATTAAACTTGTTGGATTAGCATTCATTGGTGTATGTCTCATGACACATGGTTGTGGTCACACATCTGTACGCTACTTCACTAAGAATAATGTTCAGTTAGCTTATTGAATCTTAATGAAGCCCAACTATTGAAGTCTGTTCCAGATGAGGATTCTAGGATCAGTCATCTGTAGGACCATCCTAACTTCATCTATTTAGGTATGGCTGATTCTCTTTCAGAATTCTTCCATAATAACAAGGTGTTATACTTACGTACCATAATCATTAGGTTGCTTACCTGCTCAAAATATAGTGGCATAGGAGTAATCTAAAGTTTAATTAAAGCATTATTATGTGGATTCATGCATCCAATACCATTTGTAGGTTTTTAGTTAATGTTCTCACTGAGACCAGACTCTCTCATATTACAACTTGGTTAAAAAGCAGTTCTAGACTGAAAGGTGACTATGGATCTTAAAACACTTTGAGATCCATGATCAATCTCATTAGAGCCTTATCAGTGTGCCCACTTTTCAATTAAAATGTTATTTCCAACTGCCCTCTTTGCATACATAACATGGATTTTGAAAAGTTTCAGAGTAACAGCCGTGTTAGTCTGTATCCGCAAAAAGAAGAACAGGAGTTCTTCACAAGTACTCCTGTTCTTCTTTTTATGGATTTTGAAGCAAGCTGATCTTGTTTTGTGCATGTCCATCATTAATAAAGATTTTGCTGGCTGAACTTGGCTATCAGTGATCCCTGAACAATCTCGTTGACTTCAGTGGGCTTGTAGAAGTATAACTGACTTTAATTTAGAAAACAATTTTGGTGATACAAAGTAGCAATGGCATTGCAGCATGAACAGGAATACAGCAGTAAACTTGTAAGCTTGCTTAATCTCACAGATGGCACTGAATACACATTAGAAGTAGAGATTTTGAGCTTTTATTATAGTTGTTCTTCACAAACATACTTTAAGGATGGTGTGATACCTTCATAACAAGTATGCCTTCCATGGACTAGCTTCTAGCAATATGAACACTGATTAAGTCCATTATTTTGTTGTTAGAAACCTGTGCTGAATAGTTATTTTATTGTGATCCTTGTAGAGCTTATTGTTAGGAATTTCCCCAAAATCTTGAAGAGTAGGAATGTATTAATAATAGATCTCGAGGAAAAGAAACAACATATTTCTCCTTATTCTTTTTTGAGGTATGAAATTTTAATATTCTCACTCATGCATTCATCTTTCTTGTAGAGTAGGATTCATGCTGACTCTTGTAAATGTTTTTCCTGCTCTCAAAAGTAGTGGCACTGAAAAGGACTGTTATATTTGGTCTTGGGTTTAGAGGTGGAATGTATAAGAGGAACATCTTTCAAAACTTCATTGCTTTGGGAGCCCCCATTTGAGTCTTGTGCTTGTTAGGACCAGATCCAGACATGTGAGTCTAATACTTTTTTGTGCAAATTATTGCAGGTATTTTTTCTTAGTGATGGCCGGAATAGTAGGTAGGAAAGACTTGGGGTGGAGTATGGTATCTTTATTTAAACAAACAGAAACAAAAATCAACAAATGGAGATATTTAGGATTTGTTACAGAAGTCTTCCAACTTCTTGGAGATCTTATAAATATATTTCTGTTTAACATTTCCAGACTCTTGGTTGTGTTGCCTACTAATAAACATATTATTTCTCAACGTTAATATTTTTAAACCTGGGCTCCATTTGCTGATATCAAAATATGTTGCATTCTGCAAATCAACAGTTAAAATAGGTGAACAGAAACACTATTCTGAATGTTTCCTTGATTTTTTTTTTTTAACGAAAAAAAATATTTGAAGCAAACATAACCAGTCTTCAATAAAAGTTTATCTTTAATGAGACTAGGCAATGTCATTCCTTTATCTGGCAGAGGAGAGTCAGAGATGAATGTCCAAAGTTCATGTCGTTCAGTCTCAAATTACTATCTTCATGTTAGTGCTGCACAGTGAACTCCAAAACTGTTTTGTACAGGCTTTGTTTCTTTCTCTTAGCTGTGAAACATATTACCATATCCTGACTTCTGAAAATTTCAATCCCATTCACTTCTTGAATGCATCATTTGTAATCCTGTGTTGGAAAGGAGGCTTGTTGGATGCAGCGTTATACCTAAATTCCCTAGTCTTATACAGTTCAATTATTTATGGCTATCAATTTTTTATGCATATATAAAAAGCAATATGGCTCTGAGAACATAATGCTGCTGTATCAGTCCTGAATAGAGAGGAGAATAGAAAGAGTCAAAAGAAAGATGTGCTATTCCTCTCTCCCCACACACACTTGTTCCAGCAATAACCTGAGATAATCTTTTTCATAACCTGTTTGTTACGAAGACCAAAATCCATGATCAATTCTGACCTTAGTTTCTTGCATATTGCTGCCATTTCCAGAGTCTCCCTCCCTCCCTCACCTCCCCCCTGCATTTAGAAAAAAATCTATATACTCTGGCAGCATCTTTAGGCTGATTATTGAATTGCTGATTAAGCTTATGCACAGCTGCTGAGCCAGGGACCCTTTAGTTTATGAAGTATTAAAAATACTGTTTCACTTAAAATATCACTTACAAAAATGAACTCAGTAGCCTTTTCCCTGAATGTTAATGAATGCATAGTATGTATGGTAAGACAGTTAAAGCTTGAGTACGTTAAAATTACAGAATTGATTTACTTTTAATGTGACCTACATTTTGTTATCTGGGACACGGTAACGGGAAACTACAGTAAATTACATGACTGGAGATTAATTTGACTGTTTGTCCTTCATTTCCATGATGGAGGCGGCAGAAATAGTGACAGGATACCTTCTCTGACCATCAGTATTCCATATCTATTATTTATTGTTCATAATGCTAATTTGGACAGTTATAATGGTAATCCTGTCTACCTACCCCATCTATTCTTTAAATACAAGATGACGTGTATCCCAGACTTTGACATGTCATTGTGACGGTCTTAATTTGTTAATAAGTAACTTTAAATAAGTTTTTCATTGTTGTACTGTTCCTGTTCCCTACATTTACATCTTGTCACAATCTTTTAAACAAACGTAACTTCAGGTTTGTGATGGTTCTCAGGACTGTGAGTCACCCTGTTACCCCCTGCCTCCAATGAGAGGGAGTCTCTCTTGTGGTAGCTGGGTATCAGCTTATTGACAGCTATCAGCCCTTCAGCCAGTCAAGCATTCTCCTCCAATCCCCAAATCTCTTTGATCATTCCCTTGGGATGTCCATTCCCTGACACTGGCTACTCACAGAATTTCCAGATCCTCTGCACCCAAAGGTGCTGTGTACCCTAATTTACCAGTTTTACTTTAAACCACTGCTCCTGTAAACCACGCAGCACTTGTGAGCCCTTAAATAAACCTTCTTTTGTTTAATTATGTGAAAGAATAAAGATTTAACTAGAAACCAGAGAGTGGTGGAAACATGGTTACAAAACAAAATCATAAAGTATGAATTTGTCACTACATTTATCAATAGTTAACTTTATCTAATAAAGTAGATTTTTTTTCCCCTGCAAATTCAGTCTGTTTAGAAGCTGGCTGGTTTATCAATAACTAGGATACAAATGTTCATGAAAGCATCCCCTTCCATCAGGGGTTTCCCTCAGCGAATGGATTCAGATTCTTTCTTTACACTGTTATACTGAAAAGGCTTTTGTGTCTATTCACAGGCCGGATGAAACTCTGCCTTGTAGAGTTTCTTTTCTATATTTAAGAGATTTTGATTGTTTGTTGTTTTTCATTGACTGACTGTTCTGGGATGTGGAAAGGGTAGACAATAGAATCTTGCATTATTCACCAGCTGACTAGAGAGGCATGACTTGAATGAGCCATCATTCAGACACATGTCCTGGTGACCAATTTCTACTCCAGACCATAAAGCATATTTTTCAGTATAAATACATTCCTTAAATGTAACGCGCACATACATCTTGCAATGACTGATCCTTGACAAGTTATGAGCTTTCTGAAGATACCTGTGCGTGATACTCATTATGGAAAAATAACCTGTAAGATGTGTTTGGTGTAGTGAGTTTGTCAGGTCTGAGATGAACGTTTGCAAGGACCGGAGGACCCTTTGCCAAGGGGTGTCTGTGGGTATGTCTACACAGCGCGCAAAAAAAAAAAAAAAAAAAAAAAAAAACCCAGACCCATGGCTAACCTGTGCCAGCTGACTTGGGCTTGCGGGGTTCAGTCTGGAGACTGTTTTCATTGCTTTCAGGCTCAGGCTGGAGCCTGAACTCTGGATGCCTCACACCCCACAGAGTCATAGAGCCTGGACTCTGGCACCCTCCCACCCCCAGGGTCCTAGAGCCTGGGCTCCAGATGTATAGACACACCCTGAGTCACACAGTCATACAAACAAGCTGTTTTATAGGTAAAATGGGGTAAAAAGGATTGAAGAATTTTCTAGATGTTTTTGACTGTTTAACACATTTTCCCTCTGTCCCATATTGTTAAAATTGTCTAGGAGGGGGAAGGGAAGAATGTCTGGCACAGAGCGTATGAGAAACTGAAGTTGAAAAGAACTTGTTTTGGTTTTGGGCTGGGAATGGGTAAGGAGTTGAGTAAGAGGAGTCCAGTTAATCTGTAGAATGGAAAATAGTCAGTCTTATGGGTGATTTGCAAATGATTCTTAAAATAATAGGGTGGTTGTTTTAGCTTTGCTTCCTTATCATGAATAAAGGAGGCCTGTAATTTCTTCTCTCCAAAAAAATATAAAAAATCTTAGCTTTTAACCTTAGAAGTATCAAGGATGTTAACTCTGGACTTTCCTGCTTTTGCTGAAGACATTTGTGGGTGAGGGATTTGCCTTGGATCTGATGTATATTATGAATCCTGCTTAGTTTAGTGGGCAGAGGTTGTTGAATCTTTAACAAACAGAAGCATCTACATTTTAATTGGACATTGGCATTAAATAAAATTTTTAATATCTATTTAAATTTAAGTGCCCTAAATATTTTTCTTCTGTTTCTCAAATTTTGGCATCTTGTGATGTTTTGGCCATACTCTAGAACAGAATTTCTAATGATGTCATAGAACTGAATTTCTAATATTAAAGGAGGGTATGGGGAACCTGTCTTCTGTTTGTTTAAAAAAATAATAAATAAAATCTTATGCACAATGAGAAAGCAAGAATGGGCACAAGTCTTAGTTTTTGACTTTGCAGGCAACTCATCCACAAGTATTAACATTACACTCCGCCAATGTTAATGTTAAACCCTGTGGAATGCTCTTAAAAAAAGTTGCACATCTCCCAAATAAAAATTGAGTAATATCAGAGATCAATAGCCAAAGAATTTTCAGTGATCTCTCCAAAACTACTAACATGCCAAAAAATTCTATATAACAGGTGGCATTTGCAATGCATAGAATATGACATCTGCTATCATTTACAAAGTCACAGTATACAAACATTACTTACTTACCAAAAGCAATTGAAAAGTCCCAAAAGATGGAGTACACTACAGAATTAAAATAACTTGTTGGTCGGATTTGTGAGTACTTCATACTGTACTTCAGTATATTGTACTTTCTCTTTGACTCTTGTCCTCAATTCTGGTGCAATTTTGTTGTAAACATATTCACAATTTTAAACTTTGCCTTTCACTTAGTTTTATTCATTACCCTTTAGCCAAATGTGTACAGGGTTGCCATGATTTGTGATATTACAAGTGCTGCAATTTTGGGTGGCTGCTCATGCTGCTCAAAGCTCTGAAATACTGAATGAGGTGCTTGGAGTTCTTGTTACTGAACCATAGGGACCTTTGTTCAGCTTCTTGAGTGGACAACTACCTGTAGGTACTATATACTCTAAGAGGTTATTGAGAGGGAAGCCATGCATATGGAACAAAAATGGAGAACTCAGAAAGTGTCCCTCCTTCACCAAGCCAGGCAGCGATGGCTTTGTTTCCAGTACGGTACAAATGGCTTGTGTTTGTGTTAATTCAGATTAGGTGGATCAGGAAGAGTCAGGGGTTTTTAATTTCCAGTTGGAGAGCACAATAGTTTTCCATGTAGTCTGGAGTCTATCAGAGAGCTGGGGCTGGTGGGTGAGGAAGAAGGAAGATTTTGAAAACTAATTCCTGTCAGAATCTATACTGCAGTTCTCACAAGTCAGTGTTGCCAGTTCATGTGACTTATTCATGAGTCTTGGGATATTTTAAATTTTTTTTTTTCATAAAGCTCCAGATGCTGAAATCAAGTGATTGCATGAGAAATTCAACTTTCGTTTTAAAATAATAGTTTTTAGCCTGCCTTCATGCAGAGTAACACTTATTTTAACATTTCAAGCTTATCTTAAAGGCTTAGAAACCAGAGGGCAAATTAAAAACATGCAACAGTTATTTTTAAATCAATCATGTTTTTTTGTGTGGCCTGACACTGAGTTTTAACACTTGATGTTGGCAATACTGCAAATGATCCCACCCTTTTAGTAAGATGGCTACCATTAGCAAACAGTTTCCAGTTGTAGTTGAAACATTTTGTTTGCTATATGTTGCACAATTGACTAATGGTGGTTAGAACATCTCTAGAAACTCTTGAAATATGTATAGGTAAACTGTATTTTTCTGGTATAATTAGGCATCCATTTGTCACATGATCATTTATAATTTTTAGCTGTATTGTGTTCTCCTGAGTTGTTAATTCAAGTGTAATATATTTTTTTTCTTTTGCATTTCCACAGATTCAAGAAACTTTCAAGGACCAATGAACCCAATAGCTCATGGAAGAAAAAAATCCTATCAGAACATCCTTGGTTTCCAAGTTACCGAAGTATGGAACAAAATCTTTAGGGAGCACCCTACAGCCAATGTCAAATAGGACAGCTGTTCCCTTGTCAGGGAATTCTCATAGCAGCAGTGGCAAAAATTGCAGCAAGCACAATGGCACTGTTCATATGTCTTCCTTTGCTTTTAGCTGGCAAAAATCAAATAAATATCAACTTGGTGATCAAAGTGGTGGTGAGTCTAACTCTGCCCAGAATTCTAATGAAAAACTAATTGATTCTGAGAAGTATTCTCCCTCTCAAGGAGGATTTGGTAAAGATGTGCTCAGGGTGGGCTTGAACAGCACTTCTTCAGTAGCATCAAAAACAGCAAAGCAAGTCAACATGTTTGTGTCCTCTACAGAAGAATTAAACCAAAAGTCTTTGCCTGGACTGTCTAGTTCAGCGAAATTCACCAAAGGTACGTTATTTGGCAGGACTTCGTATTCTGGACTCAGTGCTCCAAAATCACATTTAAATGGATTTTATGGAAATAGGCCATCTGTAGACTTGCAGAGGTGTAGAATTAACTCCAATGCCACCAGGACCAGTTCAGGAGAGAGTTTGGCACAATCCACAGACAATGCTAAATCTTTGTCCTGTGAAAAAATGGTTAGATCACAAAGCTTTTCACATTCCATTCAGAATTCTTTCCTACCTGCTGCATCCTTAACCAGATCACATTCCTTTAATAAAGCTGTAGATCTTACAAGGCCTTATCAAAAACAACATCTGGCTATTCGAGCATCTCAGAGGTCAACTCTGTTGTCAAGAAATGCCCAACAGTTGGATGCACCCAGTGGAAATGAACCT